>NC_140249.1:20715865-20808365 GCF_949987555.1 Borostomias antarcticus | reverse complement strand
GTATATGTTTGAGAGCTCTTGAAACCCTGTATTTTTGTGTTCATTGCATTGATTGATTGATTGGTTGATTGATTGATTGATTGATTGATTGATTTTATTAGACACATTTTTAAAAAGAATTACAGAGGTAAAGTGCATTTAAAAAATAAAAAAAACTGTCAAGGTTTTTTAAACTTGACACGTTTTATTCACAAAATGAACAGACCCTTATGCCCCCTCTCCTCTCCAGGTTCCCCAATAAGATGGTTCTGGGTCGCACTCACATCAAAGAGGTGGCGGCCAAGAGGAAGGTGGAGCTCAACAGCTACGTTCACAACCTGATGAGGAGCTCCACGGAGGTCACCCAGGTGACCGAGGCACACATGCTCACAAGTACTGTACCAAGCGCACCTTGTACGCATCTCAATACTGACGGCATTACTCTGAATATCCCACCTTCTCTCTCTTGCTTCCAGTGCGACCTCATCTACACATTCTTCCATCCGATCGCGAGAGACGACAAGACGGAAGGGCTGGAGGCGACGCCCAAAGCGCCAGGTGAGTCGATTCCGTCTGAATCCTCAGCGAACGAATCTACGGTCATACGATTGAATCCCCAGCAAACATCTATGGAGGCGTCCCCCATTGGAATCCCCAAACTATCCATCCATCATCTCCAGTAGGGTTGTTGTCATCTCACGCGTTTGTGTTGTTGTTGTTTTGTTGTTCCAGAGCCCCCGCCCCTGAGTCCCACCTCGGGGAGAGTGGAGGGGGAGGTGAAGCTGTGTGTGTCCTACAGAAACAGCACCCTCTTCATCATGGTCATGCACATCAGAGACCTGGTAAGAAGAGGAGCACCCGACGTCCCCAGCTGCGCGCTCCCCGGCCGTGATTAATAACCTCAGCCCGTTTACTACCTCTGTTCATTCCTCTGTCTGCGTCTCATCAACTCCCAGGTATCTGAAGACGGAACGGACCCCAACCCCTACGTGAAAACCTACCTGCTTCCAGACCCACACAAGACTTCCAAACGCAAGACGAAGATCTCCAGGAAGACCAGGAACCCCACCTTCAATGAGATGGTGAGTTAGAAATGCTTCTGTTCGTGCATTTAGGACTCCATGCCTCTGACAGCTTTTGTTGCTGTTAGTAATGACGCCTGCTGACTGTTTCCATGTCTGGTTGTTCTCTGACGCAAAGCTAACTTTATCATCCACAGCTGGTGTACAGCGGCTACAGCAAGGAGACCCTGGGTCTGCGCGAGCTGCAACTGAGCGTGCTCAGTGCCGAGTCACTGCGAGAGAACTGCTATCTGGGCGGCGTCACGCTCACACTCAAAGACTTTGACCTCAGCAAGGAGACGGTCAAGTGGTACAAGCTGACCGCCGTGCCCTACTTCTAAGATCCCACCCGGGAGCAACTCTCGCCATTCTGAAAACTCTCAGCACGTCCATATATGGGCAACAGAACTGGCCTGACGGCCACATACCCAGAGAGGAGCCTGGGAAACTCTGCCTCCTGCTTTCCTCAAGCTCTCCTCACTCCTCACTGAAATGTACAAGGCCACAGCATAGCAGTGACAGCAACTGTGTCATCATTGACCATGCGCCATCTAGTGGACAGTATGCAGATCGCTATGCAAGTCAGTCGGTAGCCTTCTGTAACACGCAGCAGCAGTCAGTAAAACCGTAAACTCTCCAAGTCGGTTGTTTGTTTATTTAATATTTTGCGGGCTAAACGCTGAGGGTCTTACCCTCACCTGCTCTCCTTACCCCCTCTTTCTCTCTCTCTGTATCTTTGACTAATCAAGGTTGTTTCTGTGACAAACAATCTCCACTTATTTTGTCTGTTCCTAAACTATAACAGAGAGCTGTAATGTTTTGTACATTTTGACATTAGAGGACCAAAATGGCTTACTTTCAGAAGAGTATATATAGATTGACACATTTATTTTTTAAAAAGGGGCTAATTTTTACATTTTACTTTTTCTACTTTATACAAATAGGAAGCGTCTACGTTTCCTGCTAAGCTGAAATGTCTGGGTAACAGGGCAAGGTCCAAAAAACGGACGATGAAAGATGAGTGACCTTGTGTTTCCTAACGATGTGCCAAAAGAACTGAGAACGACAGCGAACCACTCTCAGCAGGGGAGCTGAACAGGGCGCCATGTTTGTTTTCACAAGCGCTCCTTCTTCACTCCACTCAGCCTTATTTCAAGATAGTTTATTGAAATTGTGATATCCTGATTAAAAAGAAAATCTATATTCTGTAAAGCTATGTTCCTTGAGTGTCTGTCAGATACTGGCCTAGCATCGGAAAGTGGACTTCAGTTAGTGCACGCTACCAGGTTTTTAATGGTATTACTTGAGTCTTCTCACAGCACACTTTTAGAGATTTGTGGACACTCTGTTGCCAGTGGACAAAGTTGCCTTTTAACACTGGTCTCAGGTCAGCTTGTCTTTGTGCCCGGGATGAAAGGCAAGCTGATCCCAGATCTGTATTTGAAGTGCAACTTTGATCTAAAACTGTCTTTACACAAAAAAGGGAATGACCTCCAGAGAAAGAGATTACACTGCTGCTTCTCTAACTACAAATCTAAAGATGTTTAATAAAGAAATTATGAATTTGTCTAGGCGGGGATTTAAAGAGAATATCAAGACAGACAGTTATAGGCATCACTCACATATTATGAACAGTGACTTGATCCACTCTTTTAGTGACTGTAAAAAGACAAACAAGCTGAGTTTATATTAACATGGCCAGTTATTTATTCTTAATTGGTGATCTTAACCTGAATGGATCGGTGTGTACTGTAATCCTTCTTTCCTAAAGTGAATTAAATGTTGTTTTTTTGAACAAAGCTGTTGTGTCACTGTGCTTGTTTATTGTATTGCTGCATAGAAACACATGGAATACAGTTGTGTTCAAAATAATAGCAATCCAACATCACTAACCAGATCAATCACTGTTTTTGGTAGAAATTATGTTTCTACATGGCAAATAATTTACTAGTATGTGGTGTAGAGTAATAGAAAACCAACAGACCCAACAGTCATGACATGCATACTGCTGATTCTGTGTAATTGAATCATTAATTGAAAGAGGGCGTGTTGATAGCAGTGTGGAGTTCAATTAGTGAGCTCATTCATTCTGTGAAAAAACAGGTGTCAAACAGGTGTCCCTTATTTAAGGACGAGGGCAGCAAATGTTGTTCATGCTGGTTATAATGCATTTCTCTCAGAAAATCGGAGTAAAATGGGTCGTTCCAGACATTGTTCAGAAGAACAGCGTGCTTTGATTAAAAAGTTGATTGGAGAGGGGAAAACATATAAAGAAGTGCAGAACATGACAGGCTGCTCAGCTAAAATGATCTCAAGTGCTTTAAAATGGCAACTAAAACCAGAAAGACGTGGAAGTAAAAGGAAAACTACCATTCGAATGGATCGAAGAATAGCCAAAATGGCAAAGACTCCGCCAATGATCAGCTCCAGGGAACTGTAACAATTAGAAGAGGCCTATGTGAAGCCAAGCGATCGGCAAGAAGCCCCCGCAAAGTTCCATTGTTGAAAAAATGGCATGTGCTGAAGACGTTACAATTTGCCAAAGATCACATTGACTGGCCTAAAGAGAAATGGCGCAACATTTTGTGGACTGATGAAGGCAAGATTGTTCTTTTTGGGTCTAGGGAGTCTGCAGTTTGTCAGAAGAACACTGAATTCAAGCCATAGTACACTGTAAAGACAGTGAAGCATGGTGGCGCAAGCATCATGATATGGGGATGTTTCTCATACTATGTGTGGTACGTGTGGTATCTGATAGTGGATTAGTGTATTAGAGTGGTATGTGATATGACATTTGAAGATTGAAACTAGTATGCTATATATTTCAGTAAAAGTATTCTATTGAGGGACACTTCTACTTTTCAAATCAAGGGTTTAGATGAAAGAAAAGATCCCTGCCTTGTTTACTCATTGTTTTACATGTTAGGGGTCTCAGATTGGTAGTGTATCATATTAATTCAAAAAGAAATTCTCTTTCCACTCCATCATTACCACAAAGGAATATGCATCATGGGTGGGGGACAACATTTTTACTGTGCACTTGTTATCTTTTAGTTACTGCTGTTGTAACAGGCCCCCCGGGGATCAACAAAAGTTGCCTCTGCCTGCCTGCCTACCTACAGATGCAATGCAATTAAAAGGTTGTTCTGTCAAATATTATTGAGATTAGTATTCGTATTGTTATTGAGTCGATCACAGATGCAGGGTCAGATATTTCTCATCCTATAAATATGACTGTACATCTGACCCTAGATCGGTGCATATACACCTAGTAACTGCGTCATTTCCGACGCAGGCCCAGAGTAGGCTTTCCGGTCGCGTGTGCGGCCTCTCTTCCTCTACCGCCATCATGGGTCGCATGCACGCTCCCGGGTAAGCGCTATCTTCACCGGACAAAAGGCTTTTTCAACACAGAAACTCGGTTTCACACATTTATTTAGGTGTAGGGGCCCATTATGTAACCCCGGCATCTTCATTTGAACCTCTGCAGCGGTCTTCCGAGAAGAATTCAGACCCTGAAAATGCTCCCAGTTCCACCCTCACCGACACCGTCGAGTTGGCTATACTAGCTAACTACTAGCTAGCTGGATATGCCAGCTTTCGATGGACTTCACTATTAAATCAGTTCAAATCAATTCATTTTGAAACATCTAATCTGTTATATAAGTGGGCTCTGTTATCATTTACGCAACATAGAACCTCACAGTTATTCGCAATGCTGCTAGCTACTAGCTAGCTAACATTAGGTAGGTTGGGTAGTGTTAGCTAACTAGCCCCTAGTCAGGGCTGATTCACTGTAGTGTGTATTTCCACGTGCGTGGGTCGTCTACCCAGCCTTCCTGAGGATTTTACTAAGCGTCACTTGATAGCAAATTGTCTGATGTTTGTATTTTTCCTTCCAGAAAGGGCCTGTCCCAGTCGGCCCTGCCTTACAGGCGCAGTGTTCCTACAGTAAGTATGACAACCTATTCGTTAGCTAGCTAGCTTTGTAAGTGTTGTGTGTCTAAGGTTAGCTACTGCATTGATATATCACTTACTGTTCCATGTTTTGCTGTGCAGTGGCTGAAACTGACATCTGATGACGTCAAAGAGCAGATCTTCAAGCTGGCCAAGAAGGGTCTGACCCCCTCTCAGATTGGTAAGCGTTTCTTATCACACTGCTTGTCTCTGCAGCAAATATCAGCTGATGTCATACATCAAGTTGCTGTGTATGTTTGTTTTTTTTATATATAAAGTTGTCTGACATCAGTTAAGGGTGTTGTTATATATGAACAGCATTGCATTACATCTTGATTATGAGCATTACATCTGGATTGAGTCCATCTAGTCAGACAGGAGGACACCATCAGTTTTAGTCAGCCAATTTTGTCAAGGTTCAGACTCATTCCTTGATTTAGCGTGCTTTTGTACTTAAGCTCTGACCATGGATTGCGAGGGATTAGGCCACTGAAAACGGGTTCATTTAACCAACTGTGTCAGTGTGACAATTGTCTGTGTGGGTTTGCATGCTGTAGGACATTAGTCCAGTTGCTTGGGTTCCAGCGTTCCTGGACTTGTGCAGTTGTTTGGTTAAGGCAGAAGGTTCAAACACCATGTGTTAATAAACAAATAAATAATATAAACTTGAATAATCCCCCGGGGGGGCGGTGGAGATTTGGAAGCTAGCTAGATGTTCTCATGGCCTCTTCATACCATTATATGCAGTGTACCCCCAAGGATTTTTAAAGCACAGCTAGCGCCAGGCCTGCACTGAACTGACATTTTTCTGTGATAAAGCTATTTTCTGAAAATTTCCAAATGGTAGGGGAAGCATTTAGATTTTTTTCTGGTCTCAATTAATAGAGAAGCTTATTTGTACACACTATATATTGAGGTTGAGTGTAGTTCTTACTGCACAATTCATTGTCCTGCTCTTCCCCCTGTAAGAGTTGAGATATTTCTTCTGTGCCAGAGAAATGCTGGAGGTAAATTAGCAGAGTGGCTGCACTGTGCCAACTCTGCCAGTCCCCTTCACACAGCTAAATCTAACTATGGATAATAGGTCAGGTGTATCACAAAGCAGAGGATTTCAACTGTATCTCTCTCACAATGGTAGGGGAAGCACTTGACATATATTACATTTACATTAGTTATTTGGCAGACGCTTTTATCCAAAGCACCTAACAATAATTGTATTTAACGTAGGAAAAGTCAATGTACTACTACTTGCCAGAACTCAAGTGCATCTCCTTTCTAAAACAAGTAATTAAGAGCATAAACTAGTGCTGAAGGCAAAGTGCAAGAATAGCAATCTAAAATACAATAGGCTCTGTGCACCAGCTCCACTACTTCCTGAAAGTCACTTGGCATCTTTATTTCCTGTCCTATATGATTGGATTAAGTGATTAATCAGGTGTGCATGCCAAGTGACTTTCAGGAAGTAGTGGAGCTGGTGCACAGCCTATAGGTGTTTGAGGGTGGATCGTTGTAGTACCTCTTGAAGAGATGGATTTTGTACCATTTCTAATGTGTCCCTCCTTCCCCTGTCCAGGTGTCATTCTGAGGGACTCCCACGGTGTGGCCCAGGTGCGCTTCGTCACCGGCAACAAGATCCTGAGGATCCTCAAGTCCAAGGGCCTGGCCCCCGACCTGCCCGAGGACCTGTACCACCTCATCAAGAAGGCCGTGGCTGTCAGGAAGCATCTGGAGAGGAACAGGAAGGTGAGGAACGCCCACCGTGCTCAGCTACCTCCATGTAGGGGGTTGGGACGTACAGCTGGATATTCAGTTTTTCATCAGTGGTAATGGTGAAGGCCATGAACCCAGATGGCCTCTGGATGGGAACCCCAGTATGAATGGATGAGTCCCCCTGTGTGAAAGGCATGAGTTGAATCCAGCACAGTGAGCGCCGCTCTACAGTGTCTATACAAGGCCAATCTATTCCCCACGGCTTGCCAAGAAGGAACTTGAGATCTCCCATCTGTCCCAGTGTATCTGGGTGGTGTATGGAGAGCAGAATCATGAGTGCACTTGACTTCACCCTGCAGACTACAGAGGGATGCTCATGCAGGGAACAGCTTGACTATAGGCAGTCAAGAAACCTGTTATTACGGCTGACCAGTTCGATTCACATGACAGCTGACCAGTTAGATTCACATGTTATTTCTCACATGATATCCTTTGTCATTTGACATTCACAGGACAAGGACGCCAAGTTCCGCCTGATTCTCATCGAAAGCAGGATCCACAGGTTGGCCCGTTACTACAAGACCAAGAGAGTACTGGCTCCCAACTGGAAGTAGTATGTATCCATTTAACCCAATTTAGTGCAAAACACCATGTTTGATAATTACTTTGATTTTTTTCTGGTCTCGATTAATAGAGAAGCTTATTTGTACACACTTTATATTGAGGTGAGTGTAGTTCTTACTGCACAATTCATTGTCCTGCTCTTCCCCCTGTAAGAGTTGAGATATTTCTTCTGTGCCAGAGAAATGCTGGAGGTAAATTAGCAGAGTGGCTGCACTGTGCCAACTCTGCCAGTCCCCTTCACACAGCTAAATATACAGCTACACAGCTAACTATGGACAATAGGTCAGGTGTTTCACAAAGCAGAGGATTTCAACTGTCTCCGCCCTCAAAACAAGTCTGAAAGTCCTGACTGACGAACTGCTGGGGACGCAACATTTTTGTTTAGGAAATGAATTCAAAACAGTCCTGTGTTTCCCAAGAGAGGTTTCGGTTTGGTGCGTTTTCCCTAAACTAATCATGTCCTTTGTTTCTGGTTCACAGCGAGTCCTCTACAGCTTCTGCTCTGGTGGCATAAAATCATCACTTTTTGGATAAATAAAAGATTTTAAATTGAGTTCACTTGTCTTGTTTTACCTTCAAATGGCTTGAATATTATCTTATTTTTTATATGTATTTATGGTGTTGACATGAATGTTTTATTAGGTGAAATTGAAATTAGTAGATTGGGAAGTACAGTTTGGGAAGTTACTGGCACTTTCCATGCGTCATCATTTTACGTATTGAGCGAAGTGTTACGAGACGGGGAGGGACTTGAATGGAAACGGCCAATCATGGCACTCGTGAGGTTAAGTGCGTGTGTATTTTAGGGTAGTGTTGCAATCGTTTGACATTCACTCATCTACTACTACAACAACAACACATCTTGAGAACATGGAGACGATTATCTACATTTTGGTGACTTACTAGGTCGAAAGAAACACTTAAGCTGAAAAATGAAGCCTTTACACAACGTCAGACAACTGGCAACGAAGACTAATCACTTTGTTTTCGACGAGGAATATCAGAATACGTGAGAAATCCGAGGGAAACATCGCCATAGCGGAAAACATGGCATCGAGTGTTGATCCTACGCGAGGGTTTGACCGAACAGCGATGGAGAGGTTTGGTGACAGCGGGATGGCGCTCCTGCCCTGGACCAAGCAGATACTCTGCGTGTTGTGGGAACAACTTCGGTTGTTGGTCCATGTTATTTACTACAGCTTCTTGTCAGGTAAATGGATAGCGATGTTGACGTCCCACATGGGGAATTGTGTTTTGTGTTTATTGCCAGGCGACTTCGAAGTGTTTGTGACAATGATCCAGTGTTATTTTTCTTGAATTATCACAACGATAGAACTCGCGCTATAATGTATAAATTGTAGGCTAGCCTACTCTATGCAGTTAGGCTCATGACATTGGCATACAAACAAAAATGTTCCACTCTTATAAAAAGTTAAACGGGAATCGAACTAGAAATTGACTTGCAGCCTAGAAGTATATTTTCGGACCCCTCGAAAACGAGATGGCTCGTCTCAAGGGTTTTATCCCAAATAAGACATGTAAAATATATAACATTTTGTTCTCCCTTTCTCCACATTTTCGTTGGAATTTCAGTTTTTCAGATGTTCAGATTCGAAGTTCACCTGCGGATCACGGACGACACGGGGCAACACGTCCAGCACATGAGCTCAACAACAAATTCCGCAGAGTCCTTCCTCTTCTCCTCGTTGTTCGACGGCGAAAATAGCGTCATGGTCGGGGGATCAAATCCGCTCTCGGATTTCTGCGCCGACGGCGGCGACTCCTTTCCCGGGAGTCCCCATGCGGGGGCACTGCTGTCTACTCTACGCGCTGAGGAGCTGTGCTGCGGCCTGGTGGATGACTTTGTTTCTCGAGCTACGGACTGTTTCCCTAATAACGACGACGGACTCCGTCTTGGACACCATCCAAGTTGGAAACTGGGCTTCCCTGGCGACTGGAACATATTCGTGACGAGCTCTGACAGCTCTGGTACAGATGAAGCGTGTTTCAAGAGCACTGAGAAAGTTTTTGAATCCAAACATGACACTTTCGGAGAAGAGGCATGGACCGATCAGACCATGGAAGAGTTTGATAGTGAAGATAGTAAAGCCCTTTGGGAATCCCTGTCCAGATCCAGTGACCCCTACAACCCTTTTTTTTTCTCCGCCTGCGTGTCAAGCACTTCCGATATGGGCAAAACTAAAAAGGAAGAACGGGACGCTGAGGGCGTCTCGTCCAGCAAGGCAACGGACGAATTCCAAGGAAGCCTTGGCCTGAGCTTCTGGGCCAGCCACTCCGACAGCGAGAACAGTTGTAGCAGTTGGGGCAGTTCGGACGGCTCGTGCGCGGACCTCGACCGGGAAGAGAGCGAGAGGCTGTGGGATCTCCTCAGCGGGGCGGCGGACCCTTACAACCCCCTGTGCTTCACAGCCTGTGCGCTCACCACGGCCCCGCGGCCGGACAAAGACCCCACCGAAGAGAGAGAGAGTAGTACCGAGGAGGATGAGGAGCAGCAGCTGTGGAGGTCCCTCTCCCAAAACGACGACCCTTACCATCCTCTCAACTTCAGAGCCTGCCTTCAGAGTTCGCCTACCGCCACAGACCCGCCCCTGTTCTACCCTGGAGGCGACCCAGACACCCCGCCCGACACCCCCGCACCGAGGCTAGCCACACAGGCCGCGGAGAAGGAAACGGTGGTCACAGTCCCACAGATAATCAGATCCACTAAGCCCACTCTGCCTACGAGACACGTGAAGAAGCACTGCCACCCTGCCACTGTGGTTGTGCCCTGGAGACGCCCGGGAACGACAGCCCCAGCTACGGGAGGAGTAAAGGAGGGCAAGAACAACCCACCACAGAAAAAGGTTATTCAGAGTTTATATGATCACTCGTTTTAGCGAGTTGTCACTCCCTGTGATTCACTTCTAAAGGCCTGGTTAAATGGTTCCGATGGGCGGACATGATGTGAGAGGCAATTCAGGCATGACACTCCATCTGAGGCAGCTACACTACATGCTTGTGTGCTTATTGCTGTTTGGGGTTGATTAGCAACAACAGAGGTCGTCATGACTAAGCCTGTCATGTGATAGCAGAGTCATGGGAGAGTTCCCTTCCACACTAACTAATTGGGCGGTGTTGTGTGAGAAATACAAAGTACAACTGCCAACACAATACTGCAGTTAAATGCCCATATCAACACAGTCAGAGGCCCTCCCAATGTTTATCGCAAGTTTGAGCTGAAAGGTAGCCTAAAACCAGCCAAACAATTCAAAAAGTCCCAGGCATTTATCATGTTTTGTTTTATAATGTAATATTTCCCCAAGCTTATAGGATCTGGGAGTTCCCCAGTTTTCAACATGGCAAGATGAGAATATCAACTGCCCATCTCATTAGAATCTATAAATTATTGTTTAGTGACTGAATGAGCTCTGTTCCTAAAATGTGTGTGCCTATTTGTCAATTCCAGGTGCGGTTCTCACCTCTTGTTCAAGTCCATGTGATGCGAACCTGGCCTTTCGCTCGACAGGCGTCCCGCAAAGGATGCTGGGAAGAGTTCGCACGAGACAGGGACCGCTTCCGAAGGCGGATCCAGGAAACGGAGGACGCCATTGGCTACTGCTTCAGTCATTCACACAGAGAGAAGATTCTGGCCTATTTGGACAGCACATCAACATCCTCCAACACCCTGAACTGAATATTCATTCACTTTTTTCTATTGAGAACTTTGGATTGGTTGCAATGCAACAGATGTTATTTTAGGCCAATTAGAAGTTTGGTCTTTGGCCGATAAGATTTTTGTCGTCAACTTCAGCTACATGTACCTCAAGATGTGCTCCCATTGTATACCACTGTTGCACTGACTTAATTTATAACTTTATGAACCTCAACCTGAATGTTCTTTTGTATGCCTTATACTGACCCAGCAATGTAATTTATTGATGCCCTATGTGCAATTTTTTACAGTTTGTTAGTGTTTGAATTGTATCAATTTTAATTAATGTCTTAATCTGATATTAGTGGTGTGCATAGAACTCAAAAGTTAAATCTGCTAAATGATGTTGTTGCCCTCTGACAGAAGGGAGCTCAAGATAATATATATTGTGATATAATGTGGTTTTAAAGGCAAGTTAACTAAATCCTTACAAGCACTCTCAACCCACTATGTTTGGCAACATCATTTGGCGGAATTTAGCTTTTGAGTGTTCAATAGCAGATGGTGTTTACTACATGTTGTGCTTAATTAAATCTGTTTTTCACACCTTCATCATCGACTCAGTTGGTGGATGTTTTTACAGATTCTGAGTTTGAATTAAACAGACTAAGGTCACCAACTGGTTGGCTCAACCCACCAACTGGAAACCAAACCCAACTCTATATATATTCTGCATTTCTCATTACTTCTCTATTCCCTTCTCGTCACTAACAGGATTTCCCAAAGAAATCAGTTGACACATCAGTCACACGGGACTATGTGGACTTTGACTTGAGTATTGTGTTTTGACATGCCTCCATGAGCAGAGTTTTCCTTATCACCATGGTTGCGTGCTCACAAGGCTGGGTAGGTGTGGTCACCGGGCGCGTTCAAATGATTGAAAGATTCAGGGCAAAACAGGAATGGAGAAGTACAGTAGAGCTGTAGGCTATTGGACCTACAGCTGACAACACATTTCTGTCTGAAGGATATGTAACATTAGACCATTGAAGATATAAGCCTCTTCAGTCAGTCAGTCTTCACTTGTTTTCCCACATCACCTACCCACAAGCCACCTGTGTTCCTGCAGTACATGCAGTAGCCTACCTCTCAGTTACTCTGTTTCACTTTCCTTCATCACCTTCAGCCCCTCTCCTCTCCTGCCCACTCGATCACGCCAGTAGCCACGACTTCATTTCCAGGGAGATTTCCTCAAGGACCCTTATCTCCTAGGAGACTAATGCAAGGCTTAGGTAAGACGAGGGTTAAAAACAAAAGTATGATGAAATTACTTCCCTGGAGAAGAAATCAATTAATAAGTCCCCTTAACACATGCACACACGCGTGCACTCAGACACACACACACGCTACATGAGGATGGTGCAAAGGTGAGCAATCGCTGACATGGCTTGCAGTGGCGTGGCGTCCCCCGCCCAGCGGGTGTGAGTCTTGACAGACGTCGGGGTTACATTCTGTCTTGCGTGTTTTGATGTGTTGCGCTCGGCGCCGCTGCTGGCTTTCATTGGCTAATTAAACGCCTGCCGTTCCGAGGCGCTGTTCATCTGCCGAGAGCCTTCAGGTTCTGATTAGAGAGGGTTCCCATGACGTCTCAGGGATTCTTTGAACCCCCCCCCCCCTTACTCAACTAATGCTTTAATCGGATGTGTTGTCCCCCTCAGAGATGAGGTGGATGGAGATAAAGTGTCTTTTTTCTTCTAATCTCTCTCTTACACTCACACACAGGGAAAATCTCTCTGTTCATCTTACCCCCCCGCCCCCCCTCCCAGTCCAGACATATCAGTCTCTCCACCCCTCCTACACCTCCTTGGGTATCGTTAGCTTCGGTGGCCTAGGTGACCCTGTCTCTAGGCAACCAGGCAGTGCCAGTGCCGGGGCGATGAAAGGATTGCAGGGGATTGCAGCAGCAGCAGCAGGTCTTTCACCACACACGCACACACACACACACACACACACACACACACACGCACGCACGCACGCACGCACACACACACACACACACACACACACACACACACACACACACACACACAGCATGGACTCGGCTGTAGCATGCCTGGCAGAGAGGCATCTCTGGGGTGACAATTACCCTGCCTCTCCAACCTGATGATGCAACACAGCTACAGCTATTGTGTGTCTGGTTCTGAGTCACAGATGATGGGAGACAAGTGCAGTGAAGAGGAGCTTGGCTGCAATGCTAGCAACTGAACAGTGGATGCTGTGGTGTTTGGTTCTGGTTAGGAGTCATGTTTTAAAACAGTGGTTGAGACACAACGTTCACTTTCAATTATCATAAAAAATATTGTGCAAACTGTATCCTTATAGCCTATTGCTAATAAAATGGTACCTGAGATCGTAGATGTTTTCCCACAACTGCCAGACTCATGAGTGAATGCAATGCATTTAACATCTTGGTATTAAGGAAAAAAGCGGATATGAGATTTTAGAGGGCGTTATTTTCTTTGTAGAAATCACCGCACTCACGACTAACAAATGCTAAGGTGCTAGAAAACACCCCCTAACAAACTTACAAAATATATGAATATGTATATACTGTATTTCATTACTTTTGTTATTGTTTTTGTACTTTATTTACATCCTGTGTTGTTTGGTATGTGGAATGCTATATGCTTTGTAGGCTAACTATTTTGTAGGCTTGGGCCTCAACTACATTTCCCTTCAGCCTCTGCCACTTCACAGGTGTAACCTGATTGCACTGCCACAGCCCTTTGTCTATATCAAGGCATATGTTCATTGTAATGGCTGTTGCCCTGATGAAGGTCATCTGACCGAAAGCTTGGTATTAAACCTAACACTTGCTTATGCTGACAGAGGGGAGCAGGGAATATGGTCCAAAGTCAGGTCGTTTCTTAATACACTACCCAAGGAAGTCCTTTATGATTGAAGCTTGTATGTATGTATGTCCGTTTTGTATTAATGTATATGTGTACATATGTGTCTGTGCATATGTGTTGCATGTATACATGTATATGGGCCCTATATGTTGTGTACGCTTGTTTGTATACGTTGATTGTTATGTCTGAGCTACACTCCCCTTTCCCCTCCGTAATCCTGCCTTTGTTGTTGTGGTTGTTTTGTTTTGTCTTGTCTTTGTGTTGCGTGTAAAATGTTATCTGACTGTAATACATGTTGTAATTGTATGTGGTTAATATTATGTATGTATGTATGTATGTATGTATGTATGTGTTATGTCTTAAAAAAAACAAAAACAAACTGAAACTTGCATGAGACCTAAGTGTGCAGACATTTTCTCTTCAACAGAGGGCGTTATTTTGAAATGAGAATGTCCTGAAAGTTTCTGAGTGACACTCTGAGTTGTTCTGCTACCACTCTGAAGTGGAATTGTTGTTAGATTATGAGCGGTTTCCTTTCAATATCAATCTGAAAATTTAGGAAAATAGCAAATATCAGATTTTGTATCCAAGCTGGGATAAGGGCAAGAGACCAGACATGTCTGTCTCAAGAGACCAGACATTTAATATTTGATATCCAATAAACCATTTACTTGAACAAACAGTACAACTTTTGTAAGAAAATAATGTTAGAAGACCATTCAATGCAACTGCACCTCATAAAATACATGTGTACGTGTACAATGCAATGACCTTTTTCTGAACTTGTCCCTTTGTAACACACCCTACGATAAACACTTGGTACTAGTGCAAGACATTGCTTTCTCTTCAGTGTACACCAACATGCGATGGGTGAGAAAGTCTGTGGGGAGGGGAGGGGAGGGGAGAGGAGGGGAGGGGAGGAGAAAGCAGGTGAGACAGGGACTCTTCATCTTTTTAAACATTGACAAAATAGGATTGCCTGGGAACCCTGATACTATTGTACTGTGTCATACATTACTATGTTATTTTCTCTCATGGAGAACTTTATGACTGTATAAACTTTTTCAGTACAGCTGACAGCATCTTAGCTGCAATAAGCGTCATACTGTAATTATATACACGGTTGTTTATGCTTGTAGAATAAGATTGGTGAAGTATCTAAAGGCAACAATAACAATGAAATCCCATTTCAACTTATTGTCTACACAATAATGAGCTTTAACAAACCTGTTCCTGGTCTTCTCTGGTCCTTCAATACACTCTGGTCCTCAAATAAAATTCACTTTTAACCCCAGTTGGAAAATGCACTAGATCAGGAACTGGATGCTGGGATGTGCTGAAAGAGTCAGGCTTCAATAGAAGCTCACTACCGCCCAACCCCATAACTTCACAACAATCACACAACCTCTTCTTCGTGTATTTTTCTGGAATTTGGGGCATAAAGGGGTCAACAGGTGAAAATCTTGAAGGAATATCACCTGGGCATCCTCCTGTATTTTGAAGAGCTACAAGAAAAAAAACTTTCCCGGACAAGACCAGGTTCAGCACCATGGCTCCCAGATTATTTCCAGAGGATGACAACAGAACTGGCTGAACAGGGTGTTAGGATTTTATGTGACTGCTTTAACTGACCTTAACTGGTCTCCCCTTTCCCCAGCTGTCACATACTGTACATCAACTATCACCATACTGAGGTCTCCTCAATGCTCCAATGCCTGTACTCCCTTCGCCTTCATTCTTACTATGGTAAATGGTAAATGGACTGCACTTATATAGCGCTTTTATCCAAAGCGCTTTACAATGGCCTCTCATTCACCCATTCACACACACATGGCGGCAGCTGCCATGAAAGGTGCTAACCTGCGCATTGGGAGCAATTTTGGCGTTCAGTGTTTTGCCCAAGGACACTTCGACATGTGGACATTCGAACCGCCAACCCTACAATTATTGGACGACCCGCTCTACCACTGAGCCACAGCCGCACCCACTCTTACTAATATGATATATAAACACCAGGCTGTGGTAAAATCTTAACATACCTTGATTGCTTATGAAGTAGTTTAATGTGGAGCCTTGTTCATTACCTCCACCCCAGTAACAGCGCAGGGCGAGAGGTAGTGTTTTCGGTGGCGTGCGTGCATTTGTGCGTGCGTTGTTTGTTTGTTTGATGTGCGGGGGGAGAGCCTGGAGTGCACCACATTGCCCCCCGCCGGCTGTGACCCGAGGGGGGCGCCACAGAGCCGGCCAAATACAGCCACCCATTCAACTTCAGTCATTTTTATCTCCGCCCCAGTGAATCATGGGGTGGGTCCAGGAGCCGCCCAAACACAGCCTGGATGGCCATTCACCTCCATTCATTTTTTTGGACTAGGATTATGTAAAAAACTACAAGACTGCTTTTCATGAAACTCGGTGGAGGGGTGTAGCATGGGCCAATTTAGAACCCATTCAATTGCAAATTCCAAAATGCATTCAGAGGTGTAGGTCTGTGCTCTTTGAGCACCATTTCTAATGCTTAATACTTCCAGTAGGGAAAAGCAAAGATCATACAACTCAATGGCCAGCAGAGGGTGCCACTGTATTACATAAAGGATAGAAAGTTATGTTGTTGTTACTCACTGTCCTTGAGTGTTCATTAGAAAAGCCAGAGCATAACAGACAATTGCACTTCCTGTTTGAGAAAAGCAGATGGCAAAGTTTTCTCCAAATGCATTGCTCTACAGTGCATCAAATTAATACATATTCTGGTTGTTTGGATACTGAACACTGAGTAGGAAGGTTCTGCAGGGCTGTGAGATTTTATGCGTTACACAAGTCACAAGTGCTTCTAAGGTAGAAAGGCTCACACCACATTTACATAACAGACAATGGGCAAATTTGTGCCGGGAGTGTGTGTTTGTATGAGAGTGAGAGTCCAGTGGAGTGTGTTGGCTTGCCAATTTGGCAATTCTGATCAAGGATAGAGATGAATACTGCCCAAAGTTGTATTATGTCAAGGGCGCCCCCATCCTAATAGATCCACTATTTCTTTATTTCTTTATTCTTCCCCTTAGAACTTTGCTGGCTATCTAGTTTGTCATTCTTTGTGCTAGAAACTTCATTCAAATTGTTAAGAAAGATTAGGCCTACCTGGAGGAGGTGAGGCTTCTGACCCAGTGGTGTCAGGAAAACAACCTCCATCTGAACGTCAGCAAGACAAAGGAGATGGTGGTGGACTTTGGGAGGAAGTAGGATAGGAACTACACCCCTCTGATTGATTGATTGATTGATTGATTGATTTAATTTATTTTTAAGACAGGGACAAGGTACAGTAGACATTTACCCTATAGAATAGGGAGAGATGCACTGTACAAGGTTATAGCTAAACAGCTAATTTCCACCCGCAGTCCCTGGGCAAATAAATATACAGTCTTAAAATAGTGGGACAAATAGTACACAGTAGGAAAGTTACATACATAGAAGGAATACAAAAAAGTTATGTAGCAAAGGTTTCACTCATTCCTATACCCACATCCCAACCTCCCCAGACCCTTAAAAAACAAACCCTAGGTACAGCCCCCATACATATGTGCCACACACACACACACACACACACACACACACACACACACACACACACACACACACACACACACACACACACACACACACACACTTGACTACAGGTGCGACTACAGGTGCGACTACAGGTGCGCACAGCTTTGCTGAGCGAGTATCCACTGCTTTGCGAGGCGAGAGAAGCTATGAAAGCTTGTTGTTGTTGTGAGTTCTTTTGGAAGGCTGTTCCACTGTTTTATGGCCGTAAAGATGAAGGATGATTGACCAAAAGCAGTCTTACTTTGTGGGATTCTGCACGCCCTCTGAGTTGTTGACCTGGTGGCTCGAGTCATTAATTCAGAGCTGAGTGTTACAAACTTTCTCAGGGGGGGAGGAGCAGCATTATGGATGATTTTAAACATAAGACAGACATTTGAGTACATGATCAGATTTTCAAAGTTTAGCATATTATATTTGCAAAGGATATTACAGTGGTGATAGTATCGTGATTTCTTGTCATGTATTTTGAGAGCATTTTTATATAGTGACTCAAGAGGTCTTTGTGTTGTTTTGCCTGCCTGAGACCAGCTTGACATACAATAAGAGAGGTGAGAGAGTATCATTGCATTCAGGTATGTGCTTGATGCATCCAGTGTCAGAGAGCTCCTCACTCCTCAGAGAGATCATCAACGGGACCCCTCTAGGCGTCCAGATCACCAAGCCATGGTCAACACACATAGTCACTGTGGTGAGAAAAGCATATCAGAGACTGAACCACCTCAGACAACTGAGGAAATTCAGAGCGTCCCACCAGATTTAACAGAGCTTCTACTCATGCATGATTGAGAGCATTCTGACTGAATATCACCACCTGGTACGAGAACAGCAGCTCTCACCTCAAAGACATCAACTCCAGAAGATGCAAGACCAAGACCAACAGGATCCTGAGAGACAGCACTGAAACTGCTCTTACTAAAATAATCAGCAACCTCAGACTAAACTCTGATGCAGTTAAGGTCTCAATTCATGTCCTATTAGACCAGCGTTTGACACGATCAGCCATGACATCCAAATCAATCCTTGAAAGGCTGGTTGGTCTCTCTGACTGTGTGTTAAACTGGTTCAGGACATACATCAAAGGGACGAAGCTCTACGTCAGGCTTGGAGATCATGTGTCTGAGAAACTTGACACCTGCTTTGGGGGTTGCACAAGGAAGCAGCCTTGGTCCATTACTATTCTCACTATACATGCTGCCACTCTGGGATATCATTAGAGAGCGCAATGTATGTTTTCATAGTTATGCGGATGACACGCAACTGTACATCTCTGCTGAACCATGCTGAAGCTATAAACTCCATTACTACCTGTCTTCTAGCAATAAATAAATGGAGGAGCAATAACTTCTTAAAGCTAAACAAGGACAACACTGAAATCCTACAACAAAAAGAGAGAAATGCTGTTTAAAAATCTGGGGAAACTGAAATCCTGTATTAAACCTGAGGTTACAAGTCTTGGTGTTATCCTACATTCAGATCTAAGTCCCATATTAACAAGATGACAAAAAAAATAATTTTTCCACCTTAGAAACATAGCTCAAGTAGGCTATGACCATTTATAAATAAAACAGATGCAGAAAAATTGATTAATGCTTTTATTTCCAGCCGTCTTGATTACTGTAATGCACTCTTCACTGGCCTCCCCCCAAAAAACACGGAGAAACTTCAGCTCGTTCAACTCTGCAGCCTGACTAGAGGAGAGAACACATTAGTCCAGTCTTAGCTGCTCTGCATTGGCTCCCTGTAACATTTAGAGATGATCCTCCTTATAAAAAGCCCTTAATGGGCGAGGCCCAAGCTACATTGTTAACTCCCTAGTCAAGTACCTGCCTTCAAGAACACTGCGATTTTCCCCTGCTGGTTTACTGTAAGTTCCCAGCAACAGTCATAAGAAGATCCTGAGTGCAGCATTTGTCAATCATGGCCCAAAGATGGAACGGGGGTGTTTTGTGTGTGTCCTCAAATGCTGTCCCGGTTCCTGTTCTCCCAGCCCCAGCTACTAGTCCCTGTCCTCCTAGCCCCCTGTGCCCACCTGCTCTTCCCCTTCCGGTTCCTCCTTGTGCTCTCTGCTACAGATCGTGTTTCAGCCTGTTCCCCTAAGGTCCCCAACCCTAATCCTAGTTCCCCAGTCCCAGTGCTGTGTTCCATTTGGCTCGTGAAGTTGTCATTCACGCGATGCTACTCGCAGTTTTAACTGGAACATTCCCACCTCCCATCTCACCACTTCCCAGACAAATGGAACGCAGGACTAGTCCCTTGTTCCCCAGTTCTTTTCCCTGCCCTAGTTCCCTTCCCAGTCCTCAGTCCTTTCTCCAGTCCCAGTCTCAACTCCAGTCCCAGCTCCTGTCCTAGATCCAGCCCTAGTCCCAGTTCCAGCCCCGGTTCCTGTTCCCTTGTGTCCTAGTTCCCTCTGCCCTTGTGTTGGTGTCTTGTTTGGAATCCCTTCATGTCCTCGTCTGGGTGATTGCATGCACCTGCATCTCGTTATGTCTTGTTGCTCACCTGAACCTTGTTCCATGATTGTTCTCCTAGTGTATTTCAGCCCTCATGTTTTCCCTGGTCTTTGTCGGTCCTTTGTCAATGTTAGTTTGTTCCTGTGCTGTACTCCGCGTGTCCTCTACTTTGATTAAAACCCCTGAACCTGCGCTGCGTGCCTCCATCCTGCTTTTGTGTCCAAACCCCAAACAAACAATATTATGTATACGTTATACAGTACATAGCCTACATCTCCACAAATAACCGTATTATGTATACGCTCATAATGTATGACATAGCCTACATCTGCACAAATAACAGTTATATAGCCCATGAAATCTGCAATAACCATATTGAATGTGTGTATTATTCAGTGCAGGTGAACCCAAATGCAGACTCAGACAGACATCTACTGTAACAGTTATCAAAAGGCTTTATTAACAAACACGGGGGTAGGAAGAGCTGGCTGAAGGTTTGGGCTGAGGGCTGGCAGGTGTTATGTCAATGTCATGTCAATGTCAATGTCATTTTATTTCTATAGCACCATTCATACAAATCAATGTAGCACATAGTGCTTTACATAAAAGGAGATGGATAAAAACATAAACCATACAAACACAGTGAGAACAGATTTAAAAGAAACAAAGTAAAAGCATTAACAATTAAACAATAGTGTAAAATAGAATAAAAACTATAAAACAGTATGCAAATTACAGTAAGACATTGTAAAAGCAAAGTAAAAAAGGTGTGTTTTAAGATCTCGCTTAAAAATTACCACAGTCTGGGACATTCTCAAGTCCTCTGGCAGGGTGTTCCAAAGGCAGGGGGCATAAGAACTACTGTAAAAGCTGCCTCCCCATGCCTGACTAGGGATCATTAAAAGCTCAGTGCCAGAGGACCTGAGGGACCTACTGGGTGTATATTTTAAAAGCATATCTGATATGTATTTAGGTGCTTGATTATGCAATGACTTAAAGACTAATAAAATAATCTTAAAATCTATTCTAAAACTGACAGGTAACCAGTGCAGTGATTTTAAAACTGGTGTGATGTGTGCCCTCCTTCTGGTCTTAGTGAGGACACGTGCTGCAGCATTTTCTAAAGTCTCAATGATTGGCACACACCTGACCTGAGGGTGGTGAAATTAGTTCTCCGCATTTGACCCATCCCCTGGGGGAGCGGTGAGCAGCGCCACCACGCTCAGGAATCATTTGGTGATTTAGCCCCCCAATTCCAGCCCTTGACACTGAGTCTCAAGCAGGGAGTCAATGGGTACCATTTTTTATAGTCTTGGTATGACTCAGCCTGGGATCAAACTCACGACCTCCCAGTCTCAACACTCTAACCACAAGGCCACTGAGCTGGTACTATTTGGAGTTGGCTAATAGCTTTCTTTGGTAGACAGGATAGGAGCGTGTTACAGTAATCCAACCTGCTACTGATAAAAGCATGCATTAGTCTTTCATTCCTTCTATCTCTTTGTGTCCTTTCCTTACTCTTCTCAATAGATCAACACCTCGCATTAGCCAGACAAGATTTACCTATTCTCTCACAAAAATGGCCTACAACACTTTCCCCAATGAACTAACAGAACAAGTGCTGTGTCCAAAGATACCATATTCCTTATACAGTACATAACTGAATATACTGTATACATGGGCTATATATTGTATATGTACCTTCCCTATTGGACAGCATAGTCACCTATGGTTATCTGAATTGTATTTTTCTCTCTGTATGTTGTGATGTTTGGCCAATGATTCCTCCAGGATATGTCTGTTCAGTGGGGAGTACAGAAAGTTGTTTTTGCCTGCTGAATCCTGTTCCTCGTCAGGTCTGTGTACCTTGGAGAATCATTTGCATTCACAATGTTTTCTTTTTGTCAGCTGCTCTGAATGAGAAATTCCCTTAAGGAAACAATACAGCTTTATGCTGTTGTACACACAACAGGAACTGGATTAGAAGTACGATACGATACGATAGAACTTTATTGTCAGCAATGCTGAAATTGGTCTTGCGACACAGCTCACATATGCAACACAACATAGTACACACATTTGACAAACAAATTTAAAAAAAAGTACTACATCCATACACACACACACACACACACACACACACACATACATACATTCTAACATCCATCCATACATGAGAAACGTGAAAGACGAGGGCACAGATGACCGTTATTGTTTTACTCTACACACACACACACACACACACACACACACACACACACACACACACACACACACACACACACACACACACATTTAACAATGTATGTATGTCCACATAGAGAAAAACATACATGGACACAAATACTGAAGGTGCAATTAATACACATTCACAAGGTCATATACCAGCCATCGGCACCCAGATAGCAAGTGGATCTGGACCATATACAGACCAGATCTGGCCCTTGTGGTTTAGTTCCGGCCCATATATGGCCCAGAATCATTACACATCCGCTTGCTATCTGGGCAGCTTTCTCTTTCACACATTCTTCAGGGGTACCAGTAGCAGCGTCTCCACCATATAGCGGCAGCCAATGACAGCAGAGACAGAGCAATACTTAGCAAGGCATTTAGCCCCCTTATTAGGCATCCCTAGTTGTTGGAACCCTCTTATGACCAACCTGTGTATGTCCTAAGCCAAATATGAACACAAGTAGTAGTCTGCATCTGTGCCCTAGCTCTGAGATAGTATTTAGGAGAGGTTGGTACTTAATGACCTTGGTCATGAAGGCTTCCTCTAGGCTAGGGTCAAATGTGCAGGCTGCCTCCAGAACAAACATATCTTTGGATGCTTCATTGACAACAACATCTGGTGTATTACCAGGCAGATGTGTGTCTGGGTTACTGCAGATGGAACATGGTAGGATAGACACAGGAATGTTTGTACATTCTCACTGAGGCTGGAAAAATTGTTTAATTATGTCCTTTACTAAGAAGTCCACTATTCTGTCATGATGTGCTATGTACATTCCTTGTGAGCATAACAGCTATTCAAGATGTGTGACATTGACTCAGTGACCTGTTCAGTGGTGTGATGCAAACAACGAGGAGCCTGAGGAAACCAGATAGATGAGTTGAGTCTGGTGGGAAGGACTTGTAGTCTAGCTTTTACTGTGAATGGGACAATGTCCTCATTGAGCGCGGTGTTCTTGAAGAATGAGTCAGAGACAGAATGATCAACAGAGTGAAGGTATGCACGTTTTCCCTGAGGTTTTAGTCCAGTCCGGTCTTGTTGTTGTCGATGTTGTTGTAGATCCATGAGGGTGACTGTTCTCACCATATGTGGCTGTTGCCTTGACATGGATGAGGGGGTCAGTTATGTCCTCTGAGAGCCTCCCGGTCCCAGAGTCAGACCGGTCCCACTGCAGGGACACTCCTGTTCGGATGCAGAGATCATTCAGATCTGGTCAATCTGACCAGACCCCAAAACCACCGGGAGTCCAGTTTCCCCAACAGATCCCTAACATCCCAGTCATCATATTTAATATTTGTCATTAATCCTAGTTTTAATTATGTTAAATTATTTTAGCCAGTTATTGCCCTTTATGTTTTTATGTTGTTGTTTTTACTGCACTCTGTGAAGCACCTCGAGATTTGTCCTGCATTTTAAAGTGTGCTATATAAAT
Organism: Borostomias antarcticus; assembly: GCF_949987555.1. NCBI lineage: Eukaryota > Metazoa > Chordata > Actinopteri > Stomiiformes > Stomiidae > Borostomias > Borostomias antarcticus. The sequence goes on along the minus strand of NC_140249.1, from coordinate 20,784,758 downwards.
AAAATTCATTATTATTATCATTTGCCCTGATGCAGCCCACAATAGAGGAGTCGTCAGAGAACTTCTGGAGGTGGCGTGCTCCAGAGATGCAGCTGGAGTCGGCGGTGTAGAGGGTGATCAGGAAAGGAGACAGGACTGTTCCTTGGGGGTGGGGGGAGAGGGGGGGGGGGGGGGACAGGCAGCCCTGCAGACGGACATGCTGGTCAGTGAGGTATTCTAATCCAGGCCACCGAGTCATGGTCTACCTGCATTAGACAGCGCCACCTGTCTCATGGCTTCATAGTCAGGCAGTGGGCATCAGTCAATCGAGTCCAACCTGGATGTAAACTCTAAACACTAACTTGCTCTTTCCATTTTCCTGCATGGTTGATTTTAGGGCCGATATAAGTGTATGTCTAATGATGAGAGTTGTCATGGAATTTTAGAGACAACTGGCCTGGCCTCAAACCGTTCAGATCTCAGCTTTTGTTCTTAAAACCTATTGATCCAGTTCCCTGCCTTTTGCCATTCCAAACACCTCTGAACCTCTGACTTCCTGTTTGGCCTAGGCCATTGTTCCATTGTCTATATTCAAAGTGTACCGCGCTTTCTCTGTAACTCTTGACCATTGTTGATGATGCCTGCCATTTAATATGACATGTACAGATGGGTTAGCCAATCACATCCCTGGAAGCGTCATACCTGTGTATTGCTTGAATATAAGGCGGCGCAAGACAAGCCTACTCCACTTCTGTTGGTGAAGTCCTTGCGCTCGTATGTTTTCCCAATAAACCAGACTTAACCTCTTTGAGCGAACCTTGGCAAATCCTTTTTTACTTTAGATCAAATAATTCTTCTACAGAGTATACATGTATGGGTTTTGTTGCTATAGTGAAGGGCACTTGACCTCCAAGCCCGACCATTCCAGAAATGAATCTGTCCTGGTGAGCATTTTCTTTTAATTACACTCCCTAGAGGCAATCAGGACATCATCTGTACAGCCCTGTACTGTGATGTGGGAGACCACACTGTGGGCGACACACTGACACATCCACTTTTACCATTAGTAGAAATTAATTGCACTCCATGGACAACCAGTTGTGTAGAATGCTTTTCTGAAGAGGTGTTGGGTGAGTGAGCTGTTTTCCACAGATTACTTAAATAAATGAGCTTCTGTATACATCTTTCACTATGTCAATAAATAGTTGTGGTAAATGTATTTCCTCCTCTGATCTGATTCGGACATTGTGGTTGAGTGTCCCAAATGCACCTCTGTCAAGGAAGACAGAATGTAGTCTACAGGAGGACTCTTAAAGTTTGCTTTAAGAATTATATCTATCCCTGTTTTAAGGCAGAATACATGTTTGTTCATACCCTGCCTATTGATGTATGCCTTCTGCTTGGCTGACAGAATGTTAGCATCCATCAGCCAAGGGAGGGCTCTGCCCAGCACTTCATGAATACCTTATAGATGGTAGGAAGGAGGGATATATCTCTCCATGTTGTTAGATCTTTTCGGGGAATACAGTGAATTAATGCTCCTTTCCATGAGTGTGGTACTCTTCAATTTTCCAGAGAGACATTGAAGATAGTTGTTAGGGTCTGACGTGACTGCGTGGCTTTAAGAGTCTCGTATGTCACCCCATCTATGCCGCTGGCTTTGTTAGGAAGGCCATGTAGAACAGTCCGCCTCCTCAAAGGTAAAGTTTGTGGTGTCAGGGAGGAATGTTGGCTCGAGTGGCGGCAAGTTCATGTGCCGAGGCGGGAAATTGACACCGAGCCCTTGGTCACACACACACACACACACACACACACACACACACACACACACACACACACACACACACACACACACACACACACACACACACTCTTTAAATTACTGCATTACACATTTTCACTCTGGAATAGATGCAACCTATAGTATGGTCATCATGGGTTGCATTGCCATCTCCCTTAATAATGGATTAATTACTGTAACTGTTAATGAAAAAGCATTTAATGGAACGGTTCCTTGCTTGTAGTTACTTCTGTTATTTATGTGTGCACTGAAAGCGAAAACACACACACACACACACACACACACACACACACACACACACACACACACACACACACACACACACACACACACTCCAAATAAAGCTCTGCTTCCTGCGGCTACAGTTGCTGCCGCTGATACCATCTCGCTGTGTCAGGAGTTTTTGTTGTTGTCAAGGTGCCCTTGAAGCGTTGTCTACAAAAACGCAGGAGGAGAGAAGAGAGAGGAAATCACCGCCACCGACCGCTTCCAGTCTCCACTGACAGGGACACCTCACCGCAGTGGGGGGCAGAGGTCTGGTCAGACAGACCACATTACAGGGCCAGGGGGCATGGATGAGCCACGTCCATCACTTTTAAAGGTGCGGTGTGTGATTTTGGACGGCATCTAGTGGTGAGGTTGCAGACTGCAACCAACAGAATACAATTACCTGGTGCAACATGGCGGCCCTCGTGGAAGGACCCGCTCCCTATGTAGATATAAAGGGCTCATTCTGTAACAGAAACACAACAATTCTTATTTTCATAGGATTATTAATTAAAACATAGGCCTACATATGAATATCATATTCAATGTGGGTGTGTTATGTACATGCTATAACTATAATAAATATTCCCAGGGGGTGCGGGATGATGTAGCCTATATTGACATTTGCATGTGGTTATGATATATACGTGCTCCCTAGACCCTGTTCCCTCGACTCTCCTTCAGTCTGTTGCACCCAAACTCCTTCCCTTCCTAATCCACCTTATCAACGCATCTCTTGTATCAGGATGCTTTCCCTCTGCTTTCAAGACTGCCAGAGTCACCCCCTCCCGAAGAAACCATCTCTCGACCCCTCTGATGTCAAAAACTACAGACTGGTTTCCCTTCTATCCTTTCTATCTAAAACACTTGAACGTGCATCTTTAACCAACTATCTTCGTACCTCCACCAGAACGACCTCCTAGACCCCCACCAGTCCGGGTTCTGTAGTGGCTCACATTCAGTGTAAAACTCTGGGGGGTGAATGGTTACCCGTCACTCCGAGGCCCCTGCGGTCGATCGACACTGTCACGGCTCTTCTCTGTCCTGGCCCCGCAGTGGTGGAACGAACTGCGTTGCTATTCTTCCACTTTGCCTTCAGCACTATATTATGCTCTTAGTCACTTGTTTTAGAAAGGAGATGCACTTTTGAGTTCTGGCAAGTAGTACTACATTGGTTTTTCCTACGTTAAATGCAATTATTTATTTTTTTGTCGTTTGGATAAAAGCGTCAGCTAAATGTCTGTAATGTAATGTGAATGATTGTGAATCAATGTGCTGCCTGCTGGAATAAAATAAAAAATTGCACCTTTAACATTAGGAAAATTCCTTGCCATTGTAAAGTCAACAACCAGACAGGAGGATATTTTCCTTTCCTTCCCATGAGGTCTAAAACATATGTTTTGGGTGTTGTCAGAAACGGTCTGATGGAAACTATGCACGGCCTTGTCCTGTGAGCAAGCTGACACAAGCCTTCATGAATAGGCACCACATGTCATTATGGTGACCTCATGTTTCCTCGTACATCATTTTAAAGTGTGTGTCTTGTATGCCTGTATGTCTGGGGGCTCTACATTAGTTTTATGGGTGGTGGTATTTATAACAGTCACCTGAGTTTCCTGTCAATATTAATCTCTGAGGTCTGTGTGAGTAGTGTGCGGGTGTTAGCTGTCAAACAAAGCAGGGCCTACTGATTGCCTATTCAAGGGGGTAAAAAGCCCCAATTCCTTATAAGCTGTCTGACTCTGCTTATCAAATCAACTATCAAACAGTAGGCTACAAAAATAAGTCTGAATCAGCCATTATCAGATATTTTAGATGAAATTGGCTATTAATCAAGAGAGACCCAGAAATAAAACTGTGAGTTGTGTCAACTGTGAGCTATCAGTTACAGGTTTGGGGAATTTACTGGAATCAAGGAGCAAAAAAACCAGCAGGGAGCATCTGCTGATAATTGTAATATGAGCAGTGCATTCTGCAATTCAGTCATCTATTGGGTATTGGGAGGGACGTTTTACAACAGGATGGAACTGCATTGTCCGCCAGGGAGAAAAAGACTGGACAATATTTCAAAATATAAATTCACATGGCAAAGCAAACTATAATTTAATGTGACCATCTAGCAGGCTATCACACTGATGTTGATGTTGTTGTTGTTGATGATAATGATGTTGATAGTTGTTGTCTACTGATCTATTGACCGAATATTTGGTTTGTAGCTAATTTCAAAGCAGCATCGTAGACCCACTTGGAAAATGTCATGCAGTTTGGCATGATCAGCACATTAAGAAAGTGTGTCAAGATGTAACGGTTTAAGATTAGACATCTTTAGCTGATAAAATACCATAGCCAGCATTTCTTTGGTTAAATAATTTGAAAACAAAACCCCTACACACTAGGCTACATTCCAATTACAGTGTTATAAGCAAATTTCATTGCATGCGTCTCTCTCTCTCTCTTAAATGTCGGCTGGAAAAAACTATCCGGATATCAATTGCAGCCTACATGCCCTCCCCTTTAATAATCTCCCAGCCCTAGCGGTGATCATTGGATTCCAGCTCCCTGGAGGCTCATGGAGAGGGAATGAAAGGACTTCAGACCGGGGATCATGGCGGCGCCGCTCGGGCGGGACGCCTTACCTGAACATTGTTCCTACGGCGTCTGCAGAGATGGCAGGGTGTTTTTCGTTAAGTGAGTCGAATACATGTGCTTTGGCGAGGCAAACTGTGAATGTAGCCGTCCTTTGCTCGGTTTTTTAACGGGAGTTCGTCTCTCCAAGCGTGTCCTCCTATGTAACAGGTGTTTTGTCTTTCTGGCAGCGATGAAACGCACACCACTACTTGGCTCCATCCCCGAACGGGCGAACCTGTCAATTCTGGACACATGATACGCTCAGGTGCGTAGGCTAACCTAATGTATCATTCGTAGACACTAATAATGACTTTTCAGATGAGCATTGTTTGTAGGTTATTTTGTGCATACACGGGCCTAGGGAAATTAGAATGAAAACTTTACAGGCAAAAGGTAGCCTACAACGCCCCTTTCCACTCGTTCATTGCAGACTTGCCTAGGGGATGGGAGGAAGGTTTCACGGATGAAGGAGCCGGGTACTTCATAAAGTAAGTGTCAATATTGTTGTTTCGTGACAGGAGAGAGGATGTGCGCGATGCACTAGACAGCCGTTACTTCAGGTGGTAGAGTAGAGGAATATGGTTCTAATAGGCTATTAGTCAGCCTGCAGCGTCACTCTTAAAACTCTCAACTAAGACGGAGTTCTGTGTAGATTTGAATGTGGGGGCCCGCCGGGCTACCGACCCCAACTGCTTTCAATACAATACACGCTACAATCTGTTAGGTCGCTGTTACGGTTTATATAGGCCTAGGCTACATTGCCTCACAGGTTCAAAGTCTGCAGTTGTTGATTTACTACACAGCTTCCTTGTTGAATTTGCTCCCCCGCTGTGATTATAACTTTTACATTAGGCCACAGTTATTTTGACTAATGGAAAGGCTACCTCGCTGTAAATTGATTGAGAGAGAGAGAGAGAGAGAGAGAGAGAGAGAGAGAGAGAGATACACAGACAGATAGGCCTACATAGCCTACACTCATTGGCAATCACTGGGTTGTATGGCTGACTAGAGATTTGCACACTATTTGGACATATGCCGAAATCATTTGTTCTGGTTTAGATTATGCTCTTATAATATGCTACCATTTTGTGGTTTATTACTTAACATTACGGCTGGGGCGGCTGTAGCTCAGTTGGTAGAGTGGGTCGTTCAGTGATCGAAGGGTCAGTGGTTCGAATCCCAGCTCTGACTGTCCACATGTCGAAGTGTCCTTGAGCAAGACACCTAACCCCAAATTGCTCCCAATGAGCAGGTTGGCACCTTGCATGGCAGCTACCGCCATTGGTGTGTGAATGAGAGGCCATTGTAAAGCGCTTTGAGTGCCGCTAAAGTGGAAAAGCGCTATATAAGTGCAGTCCATTTACCATTTACCATTACCAATCATAATACTTGTCCAGAAGGTTGTGATCTCTGAGTGTGTTTGTGCGTTTGTGTTAGTGGGGGGACTCCAACAAAAAGACAACAGTCCAGTAGATCTCATCTTTGTTTTAATGTTCAGTGCCCACCATGTGGTTTTGTAAGCACTGAAAGTTTTACAAATATATTTTCCATCTAAGATGAACCAATCTTCCCTCTGAGTCTGGGGGGCGTAGCTTCCTGTCCCACAAAGTAATAGACCTTTCCTATTCAGGCGTCAAGTTCCGCCCCCAACCCCGCCCTAGTTACTGTTGCTATGGCCCACAAGCTTTGGAGCAAGTTAATAAAATGTCCACTGAACAGCACATCGACACTGCTTTGTCTGAGAGAGTTCTACAGAAAGACCTGAACCATTTTACACAAGGATATATCCATGAGATTGGGATTTCGGACGGTGCAGGTGACAACATAAGAGTTGATGCTAGGTGTTGGTGATCTATGCGGAAGGCACAGACGCCTCACAAACTCCAATTCAGGACAAAATTGTGGAGTCTAACTGCACATGTAAAGCAGTGTGAGTAAGTTAGTGGCATCCATTCTTAGAAAATAAGCCTGTAAGGATCTGTTAATTACTAGCTACGGGCTAATTAGCTACTGTACATCAAGCACCTAACGTTACTAGCTTAGTAGCTTTTTGTGTTGGCACTGTTGTAAACTGATGTGTGGAGGGAGGAGTGGAGTATCGTACAGCTTGTTTTCTTATAACAACTGCAGACTGCAGGCCACTTTTCTGTATGTTTTAACAACCATTTTCTTCAAACTAAAGTCTAAAAAAAGCAGGAAAAGCTTTGTTTGTGGGACATCAGAGACGTGGTCTTATAGGAAATCAGGTTGTTTTTTATTTTCCGCATGATTGAGAGGTCGGAAAGGTCTATTGTCTTGGGAATGGGAACTTTCTCAAGAAATAATAAAGATCATAAACCCTTCAGAATCCAATATCCTATGTGAGATAACTTTTGGAAAAATAGTTGTGTTTGTCTTTTTTCCCAAACATTCAAAACAATGTCTGTTCTGGGACCACCCCTGACTGAATATGTTTTTATTTTTATGTTTTTATACCAAAAGGAGAACAGAGAGAACTGTCTTCAGCGGAAAATGTTTTTCATTGTCTTTGGAAGCTCACATAGCCCAAAGTCAGTCTTGTCCCTCACATTTGACTTAAGGCTAGAGGTGCATGTTTCTCTTAAAACAGGATGGTCTGTTTTAATGTTGCTGTTGTGTTTCTTAAAGGGGAGGGGGTAGATGAGTTATCCCTCCAGTACTTTGATCTTATTATCTCTATAAATAGACGCTCCTCCCCAAATGTCCATTGTCCATTTTTGGCCACATAATACATTCCTTGTACCGTTATGACCCACGTTTTGGCAGTGTCTGGCCAGAGTGAATCATTTACAGACCATTACAGGAACTATTTTTCAATTTGGTGGCATGCTGGCAGCTTGATGAACTGCCATCATAATCCCCTTGTGGGTGCCCACATCAAGCAGTGGCCTCCACTAGTCCAACTGCGGTAGCTTGGTATAAAGATATAAAGATGACCTATTGTTTTACATGAGGGGGGGGGGGGGGGGGTCTGTGCTGATGGTCCTGGAGTCAGAGACATGCTTGCCCAGCTTCACGTGCTGCTTCCTGTCAGACAGGAAGTCTGTGATCCACCTGCAGGCACACGCAGCTGGGAGAGCATGCCCTGCAGAGTGGGCGGGAGAATGGTGTTGAAAGCAGAGCTGAAGTCCGCAAATATGATCCTGGCGTAGGTACCTGCGGAGTCCAGGTGCTGGAGAATATATAATAGTGAAGCGCCATGTTTACCGTGTCATCCACTGATCTGTTGGCTCTGTAAACCAACTGCAGGGGGTCCAGGAGTGGGACTGTGATGGTTTTGAGGCGCAGCAGCACAAGGTGCTCAAAAATCTTCAAGGTCAAGGCGATGGGTCTGTAGTCATTGAGGCCAGTTTTCTTGGGGACGGGGATGATGGTGGAGGTCTTGAAGCAGGCTGGTGCATGGCATGTCTCTAGTGAGGTGTTGAAGATGACAGTGAACACTGGGGACAGCTGGTCAGATCAGTCATGTAGTGTAACTCGTCATTATTGTACTATACTTTTAAATAATAAATGGTTGGATGGATGGATGGATGGATGGATGGATAGATGGATAGATTGATTGATAAGATGGATATGAGCTATTTTTTTTAATCCTCCAAAGGGAAATTCACTTAGTTGCAACAAAAACTACACTTAGCACATGACAATACAATGCAATACAAAAGGTACCCCCTAATACAAGCAATGTAAGGCTAATGACACTTAGCCTTACATTAGTTACCAAACCTATAAACATCACCAGAAGACAACTAGCCAAAACATCATAGTCACTAGTCCACACTCATCCACAGAGGAGGAACGCAGTGATTCTCACAGCTGGTGTTGAGCTCATTGAGGATATCGCAGAGGGGCCAGATTGTGGTTCTGCCCATGGGCTGTTTATCTAGAACCACATTCTTTTCAACATGCACTGTTACTCCTGGACTGCTGCTTGTCTGGGTTTGTGGTGATAATCCCTTTCAGGTTTCAGCGGAGGGTCCAGAGGATCCAGGTGAGGTGTGGGTTTGTTTAAGGACCCCCATCCCCTCCAAGGCAAACATAAAGTCCCCCACACACGTCATTTAGGCCCAGTCCCAATATCCTCTTAGCCCTAGCCCTGGGCCCTACCCCTACATTTAGCGCGTTCCCTTGCCGGGTAGTGCGTCCCATTCCTTTTAGCTTTGAGGGCTAGGGGGCATACCAAGGGCTAGAGGACATTCAGTGAAAAAAGCACAATATCTTCGCAAATAATCATTAACATTTTTAAAAATCTGTGGAATAACTTTGTTTAATGTAGATGCAAAAGATCATTCATTGGATTGTTTTGACAGAAAAAATGCTATTCACGATGTCAACATTTCGGTTTGTCCCAGGCTATTAGGCTACTGTGCATGTGTGAACAACAATGTTCGAGTGACATTTGATTCCATTTCTCGTGTATGAAGACTGAAAAATGATCCAGCAGCAATTTTTCTGCACTTCTCCGCTCATGATATCAGTACATTTCTATGGGCAGGGCTAACGTTAATAGCTGATGTGTAAACATGCATCCTGACTATTCAAATTGTCACTATAATAATAACAATATTATTAATAGTAATAATAATGATCATAATCATAGTCATAATCATCACACATACAGACACGCACGCGCACAGACACACACACACACACACACGCGCGCGCGCGCACACACACACACACACACACACACATTGTCAGTCACTGAGGGAGCTACAGATGGAGCTTCCTCGGCCCCCCCCCCACAGGAGTCCTCTGAGCTGCTACCTAGCTAGCGTGTGCCAAGGAGCAGAGCTGGATCAGAGCCTGGGAATGACTGAGAGAAACCAGGAGATAAACCCCTCAGAAGAATGTCCCTCAACCCGCCTCAGGTGGGATTTGACCTGCTGGGGAGAGGGACAGGAGGGGCTGGGGGTTTGGTGAGGTGGGCATTCCTTGACCATTCCTTGACCATTACCATTTATAGAGCTAGCCAATCTGCAGGGACCGGCTGGTTGTGAGAAATAGGGTGGCTACGCCTGTAGCCTTCCAATGTGTGTAGGCCAACATTATGAGCTTTTTCTGACATTTTGCCTACATCTGATGGCAAAATATTTACAGAAAAAGGAGAATTTTTCACATTTTATTTCGAACATTCTTAGACAGGCCACCAAGCCATCAATGTCTGTTGTGATATAGGGACATTAATAGTGAATGCACTCACAGCGATGGAACGGCTGAGACAGCATAATGGCAGTATCATGAATCTCTGACAGGACTGATCCCCAATCAGCTTACAATTAACATAAATCAGTCAGGTGTATGGCCTTGTAGGAACAAACCCACAGTGATACCTTTGAACAGGAATATATGAAAAACAACGCAATCTGAATACCTGAATGTATCAAGTCATTATTTTGCAGGCTTGTCCACCTTTTTATAAACCATTGTGTGATTTTGCCTTCATTAGACGTGAGTTGAAGCCAATGCAGCTGTATCGCCATGGCTTTCACTGAATAATAGGTCTAATATAGAGACTATTCTGTTAATTGCTGCAGTAAAGTAGGCTGGATTTGGCCATGACTGCAGAGATTGCAACCAGGGTGTCAGCATACTTTATACACCTGACTGGCCTTATAGAATCTATCCAGTCAGCCAAAAAGGATGTATTTGCCTCTGCTACTGTATGCTAAGATGTTATGCTAGAGATTTTTTCCCCCCAACAAGTCAAGTGATCCCCCCCCAAAAAAACTTGTGTATGGAACACACTAATAAAACAATCTCAGGAAAGTCATAAAAAGTATGTTCAGCTTGTGCTAGCCTTGTGATAGCCTAGCCAGCACTCTGTTTCTGTAGCAATAAAAAGGGCTTTGTTTTGCTTTGAAAACACGGCTAACTCAAAGACAAACAACACTTTGGCAGAAAAACAAAAGTCTGGTAAAGGAAAAGCTCTACAAACAAACACTTATTTTTCCTTTATTTTCCATTGCAAAAGACAGGTTTTGTCTGTTTGCAATTTGCTTGCTCAGACATTTTAAGTTAATGATTGCTGTTTGGAAATGTCACACCAAGGACAGTCATGTTTTCAGATTGAGGTATTCATGGCTAGTGCCACCAAATCTGGCAGACACCTATTCAGTAGACAGCCTATCCTCTGTGTCTTACTATCTTTGGCATGTCTCATCGTTTATCTCTGTGGGATCAGAGGAGGTATTTTTCTGCTGGAGATGTCAGATGATTAACCCATGCAGGTAAATGATTCCCTATCGCCCCTCTCAGTCTCTCATAGACATCTCCGGCGTTGGAGTCCCAGTTGTCTTTAGTACCACACCTGGGCAATAACATTCTTCTTAATAATTAGAGTTGCACCTAAACCAAGCTCTGTTGTGCAGTTTGTGTTGTTGAGTGTAGTTGGAGGGAATGTTTTGTATTTGGGTTCTGTCTGCTCTTGGTAAAATGCATAAACACTAACTGCAGGACTGTCCGAAGCAGTGGAGACTCAGATTAAGCTAAACTCAAATATTTCTCGTTGGGAGAGAAATTAAGGAGGAATGGAGAGAGAGGAGATTTTTGTTCTGGATATCCTTGGGGAAACTATTTTTTTCCCCGGACCTGAGTGGATCTGTCTTGCTGCGGGTGCTCTCTCTCTCTCTGGCCTGGGTTACACGGCAACGTTTCGAGAACGAGAATGACAACGGAACGAGAATGACCTCTGGGTTACCTGGCAACATTTCATCAGCGTTGCTAGAAGTTATCGGGGTTACACAGAAATGATATCACAACACCATTCGCAACACTGAGCAGGCGCGTGCCTGCTGTAGACAGACGCCAACACCCATCTGTGAAAATAATTGGTTTCGAATGCATTTATTTAGGGCTGCCTGTCTTCAACCAAAGGAAATCTCGGTCAGTCTGTTCTCAGGCCTACATTTCCAAATTAGGGTGTATTCCTTAGTTAAATGCACTTTCCTATGTCTGAATAAAATCATGAAATTTGCGAGAGTCCGATTGCGCTCCCCGTTTGAGATGGCAATCCGAGTCTTAAATCAGTATTTTTCTCTTGAAGTTCTGGTAAAATCAAACATGTTTAATATTATCTGAAGTTTTTACTCTTAGGCTGTGTCCACCAACAAGCTGTATTTAGCTGAACAGCGCCATGCATAAGGTCATACTGGGAACAAACTATATGTGGTCAAAGAAAAAGGGAATGACAGTCCTGTTTACAAAGTGTTCCAGAGACAGGTGGAAGTAAGATCCGTACCCTCCACCGAAACTTTTACTACATCTTGTTAATGACTTACTAACAAACGTACCTGTACAGCCAGTGACACCTAAGAGGAAGCAAGGGTCTCGGATGAGGATGACAAACCTGTGGCCCCACAGTATAAACCAATCAGAAGATCCACACAAGACAGGAGACGATAATGAGTTTTTACATGTTTGGCATGGCTCATAACAAAATACTAACAAACTGGTTATGCCAGCTAGTGTTCCCAAATAAAGCCTCAGCTTTTTGGATGCGTTTAATTGGCCGTCAATGTAACTTTTAATCTAATTTGTTTTGAGTCCCTCCCTCTCAACATTACGAAAGGATACCAGAAGTAAACCCAGCAGCAGAAAGAGGGCTGAGAAGAAAGAATGAAAGGATAGACTAAGAGAATAAAGACAGGAGTGGATGAAAGATATGGTGGGTACTGTAGGGAAGAGGTATGTAGAGGAGAAGCGGAGAGAGAGGAGGGTAGGAGACAGGAGCAGTGACTCACTTATGACTCATTTGCTCACCGGATCTGTAGAGTGTAGCGCCTACCTCAAGGTCTTATTCTGCGCTGAGGCTGACTAATTATTGTCCCACACCAGATGAAATCTGTCTGTTTGTCCGTTTGTGTGTCCGTCATACTAGATGTTCCAGAGCCCACCACTAGGAGTGCTAGCCATAGTTCATTTTTCACACTTCCAATATACATTGCATTATACAATGAATTTACATTTACACAATACACTTTTGCTACATTTTGTTAACTTGCATTACAGCCTTATTACCAAAGTCGGGGGGGGTTATGTTTTCAGTAGTGTGTTAGTTTGTTCGTTAGTTCGCAGGATTAAGCAAAACCTACCAGACCCACTTTCATGAAATTAGGTGGAGGGGGTAGCATGGGCCAAGGAAGAACCCTTTACATTTTGCAGGACAACCCCTCTCATCCCCTCCATGACGAGCTGTGGTAGATGGGCCGGCCACAGGCTCCTCCCACCCAGGTGCAATACAGAATGGTTCAGGCGCTCCTTTGTGCCAGTGGCCAACAGATTCTACAACCGTGCCCGAGTGTTCCTGTGTGTATCTGAGTGCTGTGAATGTGTGCATGCATGCATGCTCAAAGAGAAGATGCAGCTATCGGTGAGCTGATCGAGCTTAAGGACTTAAAGACCACGCTGACCAGTGAGGACACAGGGGAAGCAGCTGGTCCTGTGAGAAAGCTCATGCACGAATGGGGAAAGTTACATGTTGAGAATCAACTGTCAACTGCTGTAGCGAAAAGCTGGCCAGCGACAACAGCTTGTTTTGCCAGCACAGTACCGCCCTCTTGTCCTCAAACACAGTCATGTTGGAGCAGAGAGAGTCCTTAATCTGTCACGAGACCGTTTCTACTGCCCGTTCATGAAAAGGGATTTGAGGCCTATCTAACCAGAAAGGCCTGGTTGGACACTACATCTTGTTAATGACTTACTAACAAACGTACCTCTACAGCCAGTGACACCTAAGAGGAAGCAAGGGTCTCAGATGAGGATGACAAACCTGTGGCCCCACAGTATAAACCAGTCAGAAGATCCACACGAGACAGGAGACCACAATGAGTCTCTCGGTCAGCCATCCTACCAATCATGGCTTGGTGAACACTGCTGGACTGTATGCAGTACAATCAGTGCCAACTTGGGACGATGCAACCTCCCATTCCACACTACTGTATACACGCTACACACCCTACCCAACATTACCCTATCAGCCTTATCCAATGATGCCATACACTATTCCCGCGTTAGCGTACATTCAGACAGCAGGAACTGGAATGCTTCACCGTAGGGATGGTATTAGCCAGGTGAATATTGGTGCCTGGTTGCCTACAGAGATGACACTTGGCATTCAGACCAAAAGAGTTCAATCATGGCTTCATCAGACCAGAGAAACTTATTTCTCATGGTCTGAGAGTCCTTTAGGTGCCTTTTGGCAAACTCCCAAGTGGTCTCGCGCCTTTTACTGAGGAGTGGAGTTCGCAGAGCATTGTGGGACATTGTAGGCGCCTTGCTGCTGACCCCAAAGGAGAGGTCCTTCAATCTCTGGCAGCAGACCAGAGGAGGAGATCTCCCTCCATAGCACACCAGAGGAGGACCTCTCCCTCCATAGCACACCAGAGGAGGAGCTCTCCCTCCATAGCAGACCAGAGGAGGAGCTCTCCCTCCATAGCAGACCAGAGGAGGAGCTCTCCCTCCATAGCACACCAGAGGAGGAGGTCTCCCTCCATAGCACACCAGAGGAGGAGGTCTCCCTCCATAGCAGACCAGAGGAGGAGGTCTCCCTCCATAGCAGACCAGAGGAGGAGTTCTCCCTCCATAGCAGACCAGAGGAGGAGCTCTCCCTCCATAGCAGACCAGAGGAGGAGGTCTCCCTCCATAGCAGACCAGAGGAGGAGATCTCCCTCCATAGCAGACCAGAGGAGGACCTCGCCCTCCATAGCAGACCAGAGGAGGAGCTCTCCCTCCATAGCAGACCAGAGGAGGAGGTCTCCCTCCATAGCAGACCAGAGGAGGAGGTCTCCCTCCATAGCAGACCAGAGGAGGATCTCTCCCTCCATAGCAGACCAGAGGAGGAGCTCTCCCTCCATAGCACACCAGAGGAGGAGGTCTCCCTCCATAGCACACCAGAGGAGGAGCTCTCCCTCCATAGCACACCAGAGGAGGAGATCTCCCTCCATAGCACACCAGAGGAGGAGCTCTCCCTCCATAGCAGACCAGAGGAGGAGCTCTCCCTCCATAGCACACCAGAGGAGGAGGTCTCCCTCCATAGCACACCAGAGGAGGATCTCTCCCTCCATAGCAGACCAGAGAAGGAGAAAAACCTGGAAAAAAGGTTGGTTGGAGGGTAAATCATAGGAGGCTGAATGTACCTGCATGCTGGACAGTATGCTGAGCACATACAGTGATTCAAACAGTCTGAATGGACTGCTAGGCACTGAAATATTTACACCACGGCTTTCAGCCCGGAGGAGAGCTACCTGAATGTGTTGCAGTCAATGAAATTCAGGTGAGGCAAGGAGCATGGTTCAGTGAAGCCCATGGAAACGTACAGTATTCTACGAGAAGCCTATTTTCACATCACTAATTATACAAAGAGCTTCCAAAATAATATAAGCTTTGTCTATCTATGGGTGATTTCTATGCTTCACAATTAATGTAGCAAATGGCACACTGCTGTTGGCACTTTATTTCTAGATTATATATATTTATTTTTTTACCAATATACAGTAGTAGTACGGTCATGATTTTATTCCCATAGTTGTGCACACTCAAAACAGTATCCGCATGCTTCTTCCTAAACAACTTGGATCTTTATCGCAGGCAATGTAGGAGAATGCTGTACACTCTGTTACTTTGAACTCATTAACAGTTTATCAGATTTGAATAATTCCTGTGGTTTACAACCTCTGCTAGAAGAGTATTCATCCGGCTATTATTCCTGTAAGTGTTTTTTGTCTTTTCATCCTTTCAAGAAAAATATGATGTTCAGTATACAAACACATATTACTGTACATAATGTCCGCATGACAATGTCAAATAGAGGTTAGGCAGAATTTCTCAAATATACTCTATATTACTGTAGTGTACATCCTTTATTTTTTCAATGCTCAGTCAATGACATTCAATAAACAATGATTATCTGATCAGTCCTTCTATCTTGCCTGTATTGGCCTTTTTTCTGTCACTGGTAAAGGTTGAGGTTAGAGATGTAACGGTATGAAAATTTCACATCACGATTATCATAGTGACCAAAATTATCACGGTTATCAGTATTATCGTGGTATTGTTAAAATGTGCTAAAAATGTAAAAAAACGACTGATACACACATCATTTCACCAAGTTTTATATTGAAACCATAAATAAAATGAGCAGCACTATGCACTTTTTGTCTGCATAAACATTAAAATAATGCATCATGGAGACTGTTGCTAACATTGTTTGATGCTGGACAGTATTTACAGTGAGTTTTTCACTACTTTTCAATACTTTTAGATTACTTTCCCATTCAGTCTAACGTTATGCATTTTCAGCAATGCTTTTGACATTTCCTTTCTGCTATTCAGCATTCACACTTTTTCTGCAGGTGTTTCTTCCTGAGGTCGCAATATCACTTTGTTACTTGCAAATCAGTCTGGATACTCTCCATAGAGAACATTTTGAGCCCGATCAGAAAACAATCTCGCGAATCAGAGTTGATTCTGAGGAATTTAAAATACTAACAGCTACGCTGGGCGGGTTTATGACAGCGAGGAGAGGTTGAAGTTGGCGCGTGATAGACCTTTTAAGATGGTCCATCCAATCACCTGCCAAGTATTTTTGAAAGTGCCTGCCATTTTATAAACAGTTTCCAACTGAGAGTTTCCAGATGGTTATGTGAAGCAAACCATCTGGCAGCGTCAGTTCAGAGAAATGCACGATACTACGCCTTACTGTGCTCGTCGACACCGGTTGACACCATGTATTCGTGACATGCCTGCCAAGTGACAACACTCTTACTTTCAGGGGGCCTACCAACCCCCCCGAAAAAATCCTAGGGGAAACACTACAGTGATCATTTAATTGCGATAAATGTAATCAGATTTGATCATGGTTCATCATTATACCGGTTATCGTTACATCCATAGTTGAGGTACGGGAGAACAACGTTGGGTCAAAGGTAATTACATTTCTTTATTCCTCTCCACAGAGATGTACTGTAGAATGGCAATTCTGTGTGTTTGTGTTTGTGTGTGTGTGTGTGTGTGTGTGTGTCTCCCTCCACACAAAGTCCAGATGTCTGGGAAGGGATATACAGGTGCTTTTATTTTACGGGTCTACCCCCCTATCTACGCCTGTCACGTGGTCTACCAGATCGCCATGGTTACTCCACCTGCCTCTGAGCTCTGTTCGCACAGACTCAGTGAGTGTTCTTTGCAAGTTCTCTCCGAGTTGCATCTACTCCCCCAATCGGGGAGCATGACAAGTGAATATTCAGCAATCTTTACTCTCTCAGACAGAGGGAGCTGAGACTGGGATTAGGGAGCTGGGATTTGGATTATGTCTGAAAAAAGATTAGCTGACTGAAAGGGAGAGGAATTGGGAGATTGATCCAAGATGCCGCAGCTGATGGCTGTTTCGACGAGGTGCACTCCATTTTTTCCTGCTCTGTGCTGTCTTTGACTGTCCTGTCTAGTCCTCACACCCTGATTATTGTTGTCTGTCCGTCAGTGTTATTCATCAATAAACCAGAACAAATTCCTAGTATGTGTAAAAACCTACCTGGCACATCTGATTCTGATTCTCTTGCACACATTTGATTTAAATTTACCTTTATTCGAGATAAGACTGGAAAGAAACGTTGCGCAAACAGCCACACACTGAAGAAAACGTCAAAACAGAAGATTGGTTTTGCCATAGGGTCTACAAATAGGGTCAGCTGTGATTCTGTGAGTCTCTGTTCATATTTTGTTCTCAGAGGGGGAACATAGAGGTCAGTCAGTAGAGCCCTAAATAGTCCAGCGCACCACGGAGATGGATAGATCGACACTAACCTCTCTATTAGATGTCATATCAGTGACAGTGTATGACAGCATACAGGTTCACCTTTTCCAGTGCATCAGTGCTGTAAGCCTCACTAGAGATGGCTATCTGTTATCTGCTTTACATGGTGGTCAGCATTTGTCAGGGCTAGGACGGTAGATTGTAGGTGTTTGGCTAGGCTAGCGAACCAGTCTTCTTAGTCAGGGTCTTCTTTGTGTTTCAGTCTTTTCCTCCGAGAAACTCCACTAGTGCATATAATCTTGTTCTTGTTTAACTGTTATTTTTCTCTGTTTCTGCAATACTGCACTTATGGCTGTGTTTATTACTACATTTACTAACCTTAATGTTACTGCTCGTTGCTTCGGGAGACTGTTTTGCCACGGGAACCAATCAGGTCTCACAAGGCTACTTTCTAGTGGGAAACAAAGTCTGATCTAGTAGGTTTTCTACTCATCGACTGTGCTGTTTGGCAGATCTGAAATCTGATTTGGCAGTTCTGAAAACTGATTATGCCAGCTGGAGTTTACTGTGTGGCTGCTGGAATATCAAAGCTCTTTTGTCCATTCAACTGCACTTCCTGTTCCATTCTACCTGAGCCAGCCCCTCCTCCTTCACATTAAAGGTCAGGTCTACCTTCACTACCTGCTTAAGGGGGGACTCACCTCTCTCCTCTGACCTCTCTCTCTCTCCTCTGGTCTCTCTCTCTCTCTCTCTCTCTCTCCTCTGACCTCTCTCTCTCTCTCTCCTCTGGTCTCTCTCTCTCTCTCCTCTGACCTCTCTCTCTCTCTCTCCTCTGACCTCTCTCTCTCTCTCTCTCTCTCCTCTGACCTCTCTCTCTGTCTCTCTCTCTCTCTCTCTCCTCTGACCTCTCTCTCTCTCTCTCCTCTGACCTCTCTCTCTCTCTCTCTCTCTCCTCTGACCTCTCTCTCTGTCTCTCTCTCTCTCTCTCTCCTCTGACCTCTCTCTCTCTCCCTCCTCTGACCTCTCTCTCTCTCTCTCTCTCTCCTCTGACCTCTCTCTCTCTCTCTCTCTCTCTCTCTCTCTCTCCTCTGACCTCTCTCTCTCTCTCTCTCTCTCTCCTCTGGCCTCTCTCTCTTTCTCTCTCCTCTGACCTCTCTCTCTCCCTCCTCTGACCTCTCTCTCTCTCTCTCTCTCTCCACTGGCCTCTCTCTCTCACTCTCCTCTGACCTCTCTCTCCTCTGGCCTCTCTCTCTCACTCTCCTCTGACCTCTCTCTCTCTCTCTCTCCTCTGGCCTCTCTCTCTCACTCTCCTCTGACCTCTCTCTCTTTCTCTCTCCTCTGACCTCTCTCTCTCTCCTCTGGCCTCTCTCTCTCTCTCTCCTCTGGCCTCTCTCTCTCTTTCTCTCTCCTCTGACCTCTCTCTCTCTGCCCCTCCCTCCTTGCCCCTTGACCAAACTGGTCATAGTTTAGGCCTGCACATTGCAGTGTGAACACAATAACCAAAGCAGTTTTGTCTGGCGCGGCAACCCTGGCTTTGACCTTATGAGCTCGTCTTCGTCAGGATTAGAACCCGGGACTCCTTATCCACTCGGCCACCACTATCATTTTCATTTGTGTATCCGCCCAATGATCCGGATCCGCTCCAAAATGGAATGGTTTCTAAGTTGTCCCATGCTACACCCCTCCACCGAGTTTTGTGAAAATTGCTCGGGTAGTTTTTGAGTAATCCTGCTAAAGAACAAACAACTAAATAACTAACACATGCGACTGCAATATAATATAGAATATATTCCCAGACGAGGCCATAAAGCATTGCTGCCCTTATGTGCTAAACGTGGAATCTATAGAGCCATCATCTGACCATGAGAGGTGCAGTGATACCAGTACACGCCCACTGTTCACAAGGGAAGGATCTACAGTATTATACCAATAATTGAAATGAACAGAAAAAGCGTTTTTCCCACGCTGTTTTGAGGATGAAACGCTGCGCAACATTCCTTCCACCGCGTATCCTCATCAGACTTCGCATGACGATCCCACACAGCGTAGGACCCTACCAGTTCATCTCCACATGACTGCGCCCGGCATGCAACAAGAGGGGCTTGGGGACAGCCGCGCGGGGTCCGTCCGCGTTGGACACAGAGCAGAGGAGGACGCACACAAAGGAGGGATTGAGGGGCAACCATGGACAGATGGTTGATACAAGGTTGAGGCCTGAACGTCTGGGAGTGTGTGGGAGACAGTAGGCATTTTGTCACAACAACAACAGATCCATAACAACACATCCGACACCAACAGGGCCTGGCTGAGGAAACATTAGCATCTCAACTAAGGGGCCATCATGTGAGAAGAGAGAGGGAGAGGGAGAGGGAGAGGGAGAGAGAGGGAGAGAGAGAGAGAGAGAGAGAGAGAGAGAGAGAGGACAGACATTGCATAGGACAGAGCGGCAGGGAGGCACGGAGAGACGAGGGAGGACAAGAGGACAAACACTGCCTTGAACAGAAAAAAGGAGCAGAACAGAGGGACAAAGAGAAAGGCAGATGACATTTCAAGTAGGAGGAGGACAAACATCACATTGGAGTGGATGGAGGAAAGCAGAGCCAGTGACTGACCCACACACACAAACAGGGCAGGGAGGAAGCTGACCACAACCTTGGACAGAGAAGACGTGTATGAAGACTGAATCTGGTGCCGGACACCACTAGCACCACTGCATGGGGACCTGCTTTAGCTGTGACCCCAGCCGAGACTCGGGTCACGAGCTGGTTCCTGTCAAGAGCCACGCTACCTGGCCTAGAAGAACCGAGGCTGTGGCTTGTCTAGAATATGTCTCCACAACATGGGACCCCACACACTCTCTGAGGTAAACTGACGTCCACAGACAGTACTGCTATTATGGGATCAATTCTGACTATTTCAGTGTCTTTTAGATTGATTTTAGAGTGAAATACGACATGAAAAGCAGTTGTTAAAATAAATAAACAATGCTATGGAATTTCAAATTGTGATCCCATTGTATAATGTTGGATAGAACTGTGTTCAGTATTGTGTCATGCTGGTCACATCGTTTCTTTGTTGTGTTGATGTGGTGTTGTGGCATATTATGAAAAGTAATGGCTTTTCAAGTGTTATTGATCTTCAGCAGCGAGGTGTGTAAAGTATATTATAGCTTGTTACATCATGGTCGGTTTGTTTATGTGGTGTAGCGTTATCTGCTGTCGTACCTCACACTGTAGGCTATATGACGCAGGGTGTGTGGCGGTGGCCTCGGTGCCTCGTCGTGTTCTTAACACACACACACACACACACACACACAAACAAACATACACAGGAGCGTGTATATACACATACTTGCACACAAAGTCAATTATTCTCTCTTGCTCTCACACACTGTACAAATGAGGAAACACTGCACAGGCACCCACACACAATAATCCAAACCCTTTTGTGTACACACACACACACACACACACACACACACACACACAAGCTAAATGCAAATATTAGATTAATTCAGACTGACAGGAGGAATAGGACAGCTGTACTAGCGCACTCAGCACTTTATCTCCGGTCCTACAGTCCTCTGCCAGCCCATAGAACAGGTGGACAGAGCCTCTACTGAGGGCCACTGGCCGGCCCCAGACAGAGGAGATACTGAGGGCCACTAGCAGGCCCCAGACAGAGGAGATACTGAGGGCCACTAGCAGGCCCCAGACAGAGGAGATACTGAGGGCCACTAGCAGGCCCCAGACAGAGGAGATACTGAGGGCCACTAGCAGGCCCCAGACAGAGGAGATACTGAGGGCCACTAGCAGGCCCCAGACAGAGGAGATACTGAGGGCCACTAGCAGGCCCCAGACAGAGGAGATACTGAGGGCCACTAGCAGGCCCCAGACAGAGGAGATACTGAGGGCCACTAGCAGGCCCCAGACAGAGCCTCTACTGAGGGCCACTAGCAGGCCCCAGACAGAGGAGATACTGAGGGCCACTAGCAGGCCCCAGACAGAGGAGATACTGAGGGCCACTAGCAGGCCCCAGACAGAGGAGATACTGAGGGCCACTGGCCGGCCCCAGACAGAGGAGATACTGAGGGCCACTGGCCGGCCCCAGACAGAGGAGATACTGAGGGCCACTAGCAGGCCCCAGACAGAGGAGATACTGAGGGCCACTAGCAGGCCCCAGACAGAGGAGATACTGAGGGCCACTGGCCGGCCCCAGACAGAGGAGATACTGAGGGCCACTAGCAGGCCCCAGACAGAGGAGATACTGAGGGCCACTGGCCGGCCCCAGACAGAGGAGATACTGAGGGCCACTAGCAGGCCCCAGACAGAGGAGATACTGAGGGCCACTAGCAGGCCCCAGACAGAGGAGATACTGAGGGCCACTAGCAGGCCCCAGACAGAGGAGATACTGAGGGCCACTAGCAGGCCCCAGACAGAGGAGATACTGAGGGCCACTAGCAGGCCCCAGACAGAGGAGATACTGAGGGCCACTAGCAGGCCCCAGACAGAGCCTCTACTGAGGGCCACTAGCAGGCCCCAGACAGAGGAGATACTGAGGGCCACTGGCCGGCCCCAGACAGAGGAGATACTGAGGGCCACTGGCCGGCCCCAGACAGAGGAGATACTGAGGGCCACTAGCAGGCCCCAGACAGAGGAGATACTGAGGGCCACTAGCAGGCCCCAGACAGAGGAGATACTGAGGGCCACTGGCCGGCCCCAGACAGAGGAGATACTGAGGGCCACTGACAGGCCCCAGACAGAGGAGGTACTGAGGGCCACTGGCAGGCCCCAGACAGAGGAGAAACCATTGTTGTATTGAGTATAATTATGTCAAAACTGCTATTTTGATGGAAATTCAATTGGGTCATGAAGTCGTTTTCTATGAGTGAAATGCTAATTGTGACAGTTATCTGTTTTCAGTTGGGGTGAGCATGGCTATGATTGAGTAGGAATCCCTGGAGATGGAGATTATTATTATTATTATGGAGATTATTATTATTATTGTTATTATTGTATATTGTATTTGTTCTGTTGTTATTTGTGTATTTGTGTGAACTCGTCAACACTCTAAATGAGGTGCCTCAGGGCTTTACGAGTATAAATAAAGGTTTGAAATGAAGAATGACATTTTCATGCCAGAGTATCCTGAAATACAAGTGACTACTGTGGCCAGATGGATGCTGAGGCTGGTTCTGATTTGAAATTCAAAATACCTGGGTGGAAAAGGAGGGAATCGCATCAAACCAAACACTGCTGTTTAGTTGAATCAAATAAATATATGCAACCATGGCTGTGAGGCTAGCGATAAGAAAATGTTCCCTGAGATTCTGCTTGGGCCTTAGTAATAACCAAGAAGGTGTCAAGAAGGTCTCACGCGTTATTTGATTAACTCTGCTTCTGAATAGCGTGTTATTTATACTCCATCAAATACTGAAAGTCTAAATGAAAAGCAGAAAGCAGCATTTTTTCCCTCAATGGGTCAGCAGAAAGGAAGACGAGGGAAAATGAACCGAGGACAATAAAAGGGAAAGGAATATTATTTGATATTCTGTATCTGAGGTAGAATATTGTGTCCTACGTACCTCGAGCTGTCTGGACCTCGGGGGTCTTTATCGGCCACACAGTGAGACACACAACACGTGAGTGAAGATATTGTTTGTGTGATAGTTTGTTCATGTTTATCAGGGAAGAGGAGATGGACTGGCTTCCAATTGTGTGTGTGTGCTTTTAAATTCCTTCAGGAGGCTAACCTCTGCACGTGGATGTGCTTTTCGTGGGTGTGCTGAAATGACTAGGACATTTCAAGGGAATTGCTCGTCGAGGTGAAAAAACACTGCTTTTAGCACTCTTATATGAGCATATGTTGTCATGACTGCTGTCCGTGTAGAGCTCATATCAATCTGTTGCTCTTCCATCTGTGTCATACAGAGAAAGACCTCCAAGATCAGAGGAAAGATCTGATGGGTGTTTCAAGGCCTCTGCAACAGTACTCGCTAATAACCAGCCAGCAGGAGCTGCTGTTGACTAACCAGGCCTCAGTGAAGAGAGAGCACACATTACTAGATACAGATAAAAACAGCCGACACAGAATCACGGCTGGTTTCAGTCTCCTGTTGGACTGAGAACTCTGGCAAAGATCAAGCGCGTTCCTTCACACTGTTTTGAAGTGGGAACACTATGTTCCTCATGCATTTCTCCCGTGGTGGGAGATCTCTCGAGGCTCCCTTTGCCTGCCACCGCCAATCTATGTCAGGCGGTAGGGGTGCTGTTTTATACACAGAAACAATGTTAACTATTCAGGGAGGAGGTTGACTTAGTATTTCCCCAGCTCTGCTAGTGTAGGGATAATTGTCTTAACCCTAACCCTTTCACATGTGCGGTAGCCTACTTTTCCCCCAAAGTCGACTAGTTGAAGTTCAAATATTTATTTGACAGCCCTGTTGGGTGCTGACGTTCTTGTTATTCTGGTGTGTTGGACATTTTCCTGTCAGTCAGTCAATATTTCTTTTTAAAACTCAGTCAGTCAGTCAGTCAGTCAGTCAGTCAGTCAGTCAGTCAGTCAGACAGACACCAGAGGGACACCCTGACAGCCAGAGGGACAAGGCAGTCACTCAGTTAGTCTTTCAGCCTGTCCATCCGTCTGTCATTCTATCGGCCGGTCTGTTTACGTTGAATCAGGCTGTGCGTTTCACTGAATCGGGGGGGGGGGGGGGGGTATCCATTAGTAAAAGGACTACTCTTATCCTGTTGCCTAGGGTGGATTGTAATGGTAAACCTCCCACTCTCTCACTGCAACAGTGGCCGGTGGGAGAGAAATTCAAGCCTATTCTATTTGGTTAGACCTCTTTTGTTTGTGTTTTTTGGTCCTGAGGCTCGACCAACAGCCTTAAAGACCCAGGTAGGGGGCTGGATTTGGTTGTGTAAATACTCACTAAACGGTATACGTGGCAGTAGCATCCCTGCATTTTTCTGTCTTTTCATTGAACACTGTATAGTAGTAGCTTACTATTCAGAACATATATTAGTGAATGAGAGCTTGTATGCATTGCTGATACTGGTTTGATATAAAAGGTGATTTTTTTGTGTGTCAATCACAGAACTGTTTATATCATAGACTTCCCGACACATTTTGGGGTTACGGTACAGCCCACTGTAATTGCCCAGTATAGATGTCCTTCTAGAAGCCAATCACATATGTGACATCGCCCCAGTGTGGCTGTTGAGGTGTAGGAGACTTTTAAAGCAGCCAACCAAGACCTCCCTACTCAGCAGTTATGCTCTCCCAAATTAGCTCTGATTAAAAGGCAGCTAATGACCTTTCATCTGTAAGCGATCTGACATTTAGAACACTGGGAAGCCTCTGACAGGAAGTAGAGAATTTTCTCATTTATTTAATGGGAAGTAAAGTGTGAATTCTCAGGCTTTTATTCCATATGGCTGATTTATTCTCTTAGATTGTGATACGGCAGCGACATCGCTTCCTGGCGTCTCAGTCTAACATGGGCTTGTATTAAATAGCATTTTAATGACTTGTGAAATTCATTTTCACATACAATGGCCCTGAACTTGACTTTCCTCCTTACTATCACCCGCAGTAGTTATAAACGCACATCTCTCTATTCCTGATGTTCATTATGTTGTCTTAGCTAGGGATGAGACGGTATGGATTTCTGCATTACGGTACAGTACGGTACGGTATCTAGTTACACGGTACGGTTTACGGTATTTCACGGTATACACACAGGCGTTTGAATAGGCTGACTTCTAGAGCCCTACAGTGCAACACGTGATGGAAAATACACACTATTGTAATTAAGCTCAGTTTATTAATAGCACGCTTATATTAAATTACTAAATTAACTGTTGCAAGCAACTTGAAATGTGAAGTTTCAGCAGCGCATTATTGTGTAATACCGTAAATGTAATACTGTTACACAGGGAATGTCACGGTTCTAATACCGTGGGCATTTTATACCGCGGTTCACGGTTTTACGGTATACCGTCTCAACCCTAGTCTTAGCCTAGGACGAAGGGAACTGTTACAAGGTCTCAGATGAAGAGGCTTAATGCAGATGTTCATGGGTATTTTGTCCTCCGGTCATAAATAGGCCCTGGGAGCTTTAAAAATCCAATTTAAGAACCAGAATAGACCAAGTTATACTTTTTTTTTTAGACTTGGTTTAGACGGATAAAAAGGTGATTACAAGAGGAGAATGAACTCCATCCTAGAAGGATAACATCTGACCCATCAGAAGAATGTCTTCCTGACCGATGAGGGACGACAATAATCAGCGGAGTGTATTGAGAAAAGAGTCACAGTGATAGTGCAGATGGCTCCATTGTCTTGGTCTTCTATAAGACCCTGCTATCTGTCGGGAGCATAACTCTTCTCATAGGCACTCAGCGCTGGGACAGTATCTGATATCAAAGTGAATAGCTTTGATGATGTCCCTTCCCTTTTCCCATCTGGCGCTCTGCTGCTGATTGCTCTGTTTTAATCCACAGGCAGTTCAGACGTCTTTACAATTGGACAAACCCAGACACTTTTGGCTTCTCTGAGATTGGCCTGACACTCCTGATGAAGCCTCCACTGATCTGGGAGCAGCTAGTCCCTGGAGGTCTGCCTAGCCTTGGTATAGGCGTGTAGCGTAGTGACGTCTCAGTAGAATGAACCTCACTGAGTTCTAGATTGAGGGGTAAGATCGTGATTAAGGGTTTGAGAGCTGATTGGATCCCGTAGCAGTCCCTGTTCCGACTGGACCCAATCAGTCAAGGACTGACCCTCAATGTCAAGGGGACGCCGTAGTTCTTCCACATGGGTCGAGGAGAGCATGGGTCCAATACAAGATCCAAATCTCACTGGAATGTCAACATAGTTATTGCTTTCTAGTTTCTAGCACCATGAGCAGACTGCAGGTCACATCGTTAATTTTAGTTTCACACAGTGTTTTGATTTGCATTAACTGCTGTTTATGGTTTTCCATCAATTAAGTTGTTTGAAATGATTTCCTGCATTAAATTTGCTAGAATTGGTCTTTGGTCTTTGAGGTTGACACACCTACTGCATCTCCAGAGGTTTTGCAGTCAGTCTTGTACTGGATTGCTTCTGATTGTTCTTGGTGGCATATGTTTATTGGTTGGTTGGTTGGTTTGTTTGCAGGATGACGCAAAAATGGCCAATGAATTAAAAGCTTTGAGCGAAGCCAGCTCCCTGTGTGGGCGGCACTAGAGACACGGGGTTTGGACTTGGGGGTGTGTGGTGGAAAGGCCAGAGTGCGCCGAACCGCTCCCCCCGCCGCTGTGACCCGCTGTGACCCGAGGGGGGCGCCACAGAGCCCATTCACCTCCATTTGTTTTTTTGGACTTCAGCTGAAAGTGAAAAATTCCCCCCATTCATTGTCATTGGGGGAGGGGGGAAGGTCACAGAAGGTCACAGAGACACAAGTTTTGGACTAAAGCTCTCGACCCAACGTGCGCGCGCACAGAGCCACGAAACGCCTTCCTGGGCAGAGGTGTGTGCTCTCTGAGCACCATGTCTAGTTTGGTCATTCTGGGAGATGGTGTGACGGTGACATGGATGAGAGCACGCGGGGCCTAATGACAGCACTGTGCTGAGAGAAGACGGTGTATTAATAGTAGAGCTGTGTGTCTGTGCATGCGTGTGTGTGTGTGTGTGTACGTTCGTGCCTGTGTGTGTCTATGTGTGTAAGGAAGCTGAAAATGGAAGAATCTGGATCAGAAGATCCCCAGGGAGATTTTCACACACTGCCGAGCACGCACACACGGGGGTGAAAATTCACTTTTTGGCTCACGGTGAGTCACCTGCCAAGGGGACTGTAGATGAAAAAAATCTACCGGCCAAGTATATATTTTTTTCAGATAGCCTACCGAAATCTAGTCGCCAATTGGAAATTTTACCTGCATTTGGCCGGTGGCAGGTGTTAATTTTCAGCCCTGTGCGCACACACACACACACACAAACACAGACACACACACACACACACACACACACACACACACACACACACAAACTGAGACAATACAGCAGCTGTTACTTCGGGCATCCTCACATCGTGTATGAATTAAAACAAAAATTAAAATAATATATATATATATATATAAAAATATGCACCACACTTATGTAACTCTCATAGATGTTTTGCTCTTCAAAATTCATCTAGCGACAAATATGCTCACTGCCATCCCACTTGTGCCACTGGCGTTTATTCCACTCGGTATCCTGACACACATCTTAGGCCCCGGATTGATCAAGTGATTTTGTTAGAAGAGTAATGGATAATAGAGGCCCTCATCTCAGAGGGGCAGGAGAACAAAAGGGGTCTGGAGAAAGAAAGAAGAGAATGAGATGAGGGAGGGAGGGAGAGAGAGGGAGGGAGGGAGGGAGGGAGGGAGGGAGAGAGGGAGGGAGGGAGAGAGAGGGAGAGAGGGAGAGAGAGAGAGAGAGAGGGAGAGAGGGAGAGAGAGAGAGAGAGAGAGAGAGGACGAGAGGGAGAGAGAGAGAGAGCAAACAAGTGATGGAGATGGAAAGAGTAGGACTGGGAATAAACAACTAAAGAGACGAGAGGTTGGTAAGAAAGGGAGTGTGGTGAGAGAGAAGCCTGCATGGAGCCAGCGAGGGGTTTTGTTCTTGATATACAGGCTGGATCTGGATGGGACCTTGACCGCGGGTGCGAGGAGTGGGCTAGGCTCCTGTACGAGACTGATAAGCTGAACCTGAGGCTGATCACAATCCTCCCATCTCACCCACTGACATGATGATTCAGTTGTGTGTGTGTGTGTGTGTGTCTGTCTATGGGAGAGTGAGTGATGTGTGTTGTTGGGTTTCTGGTACTGTGTGTGTTGGAGAACGCTTCTGTGAGTTTGTGTCAGGGTTTATGTGGGTCTGTGAGCGGAAGCTGTTGTGTGGGTGTGTTTGTAAATATAGTTGTGTTTGTGTGAAAGGGTCCGCTGCACAAAAGGGTGTTTTTGCTCATGCACTCTTGTGTGTGGGCAGACTGAGCTCAGTAGAAGCCAGCCCATCTGCTTCTGGACAGGGAGGGAGGGAGAGAACAGGCAGAGAGGGAGAGACATGGAGAGAAAGAGGGAGAGACAGGGAGAGAGAGGGAGAGACAGGGAGAGAGAGGGAGAGACAGGGAGAGAAAGAGGGAGAGAACAGGGAGAGAAAGAGGGAGAGACAGGGAGAGAAAGAGGGAGAGAAAGAGGGAGAGAACAGGCAGAGAGGGAGAGACATGGAGAGAAAGAGGGAGAGACATGCAGAGAGGGAGAGACATGGAGAGAAAGAGGGAGAGAACAGGCAGAGAGGGAGAGACATGGAGAGAAAGAGGGAGAGAACAGGCAGAAAGAGGGAGAGACATAGAGAGGGAGAGGGAGAGACATGGAGAGAAAGAGGGAGAGAACAGGCAGAGAGGGAGAGACAGGGAGAGAAAGAGGGAGAGACATGCAGAGGGAGAGGGAGAGACATGGAGAGAGGGAGAGAACAGGCAGAGAGGGAGAGACAGGGAGAGAGGGAGAGAAAGAGGGAGAGACATGGAGAGAGGGAGAGAACATGCAGAGAAAGGAGAAGGGGAGGAGAGGTGGGAGGGAGAGAAACAGGCCCTCTGTGTTTCCTTCCTGAGGAGATAGTTTGATGAAACCAAACCAGAGGAGACAGACATACCCACCTTCCTCCCTTTCACCTCTCTCTCTCTCTCTCTCTCTCTCTCTCTCTCTCTCTCACCCACCTTCCTCCCTTTCACCTCTCTCTCTCCTCTCTCACCCATCTTCCTCCCTCTCACCTCTCTCTCTCTCACCTCTCTCTCTCTCCTCTCTCACCCACCTTCCTCCCTCTCTCTCCTCTCTCACCCATTACCCCTTTCCCCTCTCTCTCTCTCTCTCTCACCCACCTTCCTTCCTCCCTCTCTCTCACCTCTCTCTCTCTCTCACCCCCCACCTCCCCCCCCCGTCCTCCCTCTCTCTCTCTCACCCACCAACCTCTCTCGCCCCCTCATTCCCCTAGCCTCGACAGAACAGAAGCATGACTTAAGCTCCCAATTAAGAGCCAGACAGTAGCAGAGAGGGAGAGTCAGTCATTGTGCTGCCCGGTGAGAAGAGCCTGTGTCTGGCGATGTCAGCCTTGCATGACGCATCAAAACACAGGTGGGTGTGCGACTGGCCTTTTTTTGTTGTAAACTAAACCAGACGAATAGGACATAAGGTCATTTGAAGAGCTGCTGTTATTGTTCGCCTCGTGGCACACGTGCTGTTGTGCTTTTTATATTTGGTCGACGTCCGTCGTGACTGACCTCTGATTTGAAACACAGAAAATCCATTTAGCGGGATTTGAATGGGGTGACCTAACATCCTGTTTTGGGTGGCTTCTCTTTACCTTGGCAATGGCGCAGTGTTTTTATATGGACACAATGACAGTCTTTTGAGCATGAACATGTATACTTCGCCAGAGGTCTAGAGCTCAGACAGGATTTACAAAACAGGATGTTACAACAGGTGTAAACGTCTATTTAAACCGCTTGCATAAACCCTCTTTATAAATAAAACAAAACATATTACATGTGGGTTCGGACTTTGACCTACTGTATTAAATGGCCATTTCGCCAGATTTTATTGTAGTAGCCAGCCACTCCTTCGATAAAGTGAGGTTGTCCTTCCTTGCAGCAGCAGTGGAAGCTAGTACACTACTCAGCAGGACACTTAGTAGGGCACTAGAGTAGTCTGCTTCTCTGGGGACACAGCAGATCTTTGTTTAGCCACAAAGAGGTGACCTCTCACCTGCAAGCCTCATTTGCTGATTGGAGGGATTTAGTGGACCTGCCGGCTCCTGGCAAAAGACCAGTACTGTGGTCAAAGCAAGGTAGTAGTGTGGAGTAACGTGTCTGTTGGTATCGGTTTTCAGTTGATCTCCTTCTTTCTGTCTCTCCATTAGTGTCACCCCCTCCCTGTTTTTCTTGTTCCTACTTTCTCACTACCCCTCCCTCCGTTCCTCTCTCTCTCTCTCTCTCTCTCTCTCTCTCTCCTCCCGGCGGTGCATATCCTGCCAGTGAGTGTGAGGCGGGAAAAGGAGAGCAGCTTCGCTCTGTCTACCTCCTTCACTCTCTCTCTATTCCTCCCTCTCTCTCTCCCTCTCTTTCTCTCTCTCTCACTCTCTGATACACCCCCTCTATCTAATCTCTCTCTCACTGTCTCTCCCCCTCTCTCTCTCTATTCCTCCCTCTCTCTCTCACTGTCTCTCCCTCTCTCTCGCTCTCTCTCTCTATTCCTCCCTCTCTCTCTCACTGTCTCTCTCTCTATTCCTCCCTCTCTCTCACTGTCTCCCTCTCTCTCTATTCCTCCCTCTCTCTCCCTCTCTTTCTCTCTCTCTCACTCTCTGATACACCCCCTCTATCTCCATCTCTCTCTAACTGTCTCTCCCTCTCTCTCTCTCTCTCTCTATTCCTCCCTCTCTCTCTCCCTCTCTTTCTCACTCTCTCTCACTCTCTTTCTCTCTCTCACTCTCTGATACACCCCCTCTATCTCCATCTCTCTCTCTCACTGTCTGTCCCTCTCTCTCTCTCCCCTTCTCACTCTCTCTCTCCCTCTCTGTTTCACCCTCTCTCTCTCCCTCTTTCTGTCTCTCTCTCTCTCTCACTCTCTCTCTCCCTCTCTCCCTCTCTGGTTCACCCTCTCTCTCTCCCTCTCTCTCTCTCTCTCTCTCTCTCTCTCTCTCACTCTCTCTCTCCCTCTCTCCCTCTCTCCCTCTCTGGTTCACCCTCTCTCTCTCTCTCTCTCTCTCTCTCTCTCTCTCTCTCTCTCTCTCTCTCTCTCTCTCTCTCTCTGTGCGCTCAGTGCTTCAGTGCCGTGCCTCATTGTTGTGTCATGAGTGTGAGGGGAGCCGGTGGCGAGCCGGCGCTGGAGAGAGAGGTTCTTCCGCCGGCGTCAACCACCTCGCAGATTCATTAGAGACAGCTGAGGAGAGAGATCACGGACTAACGACACGCACGAAAAAGGACAGCGAGGATTCCCGCTTAGGCAAACCGGACATGCTCTCCCTGAGACTTTAGAGATCGCGCCGAAGACGAGACGGATCAGTGACACTCTGGAGAGTTAAGTTAAAGAGATGACTTTATCATGGGGGATCCACGTTTGAGAGAGATTTGAGACTGGAGATATAAGATCACGGCGAGACAGCTTTGGACAGATACATTGGTGAAACATCCTGACGGAAAGACATAGGATGTGCTTAAGTGACTATCATGGCCAGAGGCTGGGTAGAAGTGACAGCGCTGTGATGTCAGAGGGAGTCTGGCTTACCCTTGTTTGACTAGTGTGAAGCTGTGTGGGGGCTTTACAGGTGTGTCAACGACACCGGACTCTCCTCTCCACATTCCCTACTTCTCACCTCCCCCTATTTTCTTAGCATATTCTTTTATTTAGCTCTTTATCAAGTTATTCCTTGCTGCTTTCGACATAGACTGCGTCCATCCCGATGGCAAATCTAAAGGAAGCGAAAGGAGGAGCAATTTGATGTGACTTGACCTCCTCAAGTGTGAAGAAGTGGTCTGCGGCAGCAGTAACGGCAGCAGCACAAACGGAGAGAGCCAGAAGACATCATGTGGAGCCAGTCGGGTTACTGCCATCACGTCCCTCACCCCGGCCATCCCTTCTACCATGCGCCCTGCAGATGTGTGCTGAGGTACCACGTCCTCTGTTCTTTCCTGTTCACTGTCTGTTCTCTGTGACGGGGAAATCCGGCTGAGGAGTGCAGCAGGGTTGCATGTTCGTACCAGTGACTTTTTTGTGTTTCGATTGAATTAAACCATCGCTGTAGATGTAACAGCACTATGGTCAAATCAATATAGACAATGTTGATGCTGTTCAGGTGTTTGTCATTGATGAATACTTCATTTATAGGTGCTGTTATGAAGCATTTGTGTTTTATACAGTATGTATGCATACAATGATACTGGCTAAAAAGGCCAAGAATGTGGTCTAGAATGTGTGTTTTGTGCTTGACTTATTGAGAAAGGTAGGGAAGCTAGTTTTGAATGTTAACTGGTGTGGACACATTTCACTCATTAAGAATAACCCCTTTTTTCTTGTGGAAGAAACTTTTCTGTTCCTGAAATTGTCGATAAGAGTAATGCTGTGTTCTCACCGGGCGCGGCGAGAAAATTCGCCCACTTCGCCCCAATCCTGGATCCTAATCCCGGGATCCAATGGGTTGCCGCGCGAATCCGCCGCAGAAAGTTCAAAGATATTGAACTTTTGCGAATGTCGCTGTGCGGCGGCAAATTCTGGCCGCCGTGCCGCCGGGTTCGCCTGATTCGCGCCGCCGTGCCACCCACAGCCCAGTTCGCGCAAATTGTATTGACTTTCTATGTAAACTCGCCGCGCGGCCGGAAAAATTGGCGCCCGGTGTGAACACAGCATGAGGCTAAGATTGCATCGGTGCTGCAGGTCGCACGTTGGGTGCGTTAAGTAGCTGATTGCTCACTCTGAGCACTGAGCGGTTTTTAAAACCACTTAACGGTCTGCTCTAACCGAGCGCCGAGTTGCTAGGAGACCAGAACTTTTCACCTGTTGTCAATCATGTGTAATTAGCGAGCAGCGTCCCAACGATTCCCAAGCCAAAACGCGCCGATGATGATTATGACGTGGTGTTTGGCTCAAACAGATTATAGTTCAAAACTGCTCACTTGTGCTCTGAGCAGATCAGTCTGAGCGTAACCGAGCGACCCGTTAAGTGAATTCTGATCACTGATCGCTGACTCAGCTACTTAACGCACCCATTGTCTGTTTCGTTGGTCTGTTTCCCCCCCACAGCTGTGATAACATCACTACATTTATCACACTGTTACTGTACAGACATGATCCGCTCTTAAATGAACACCATCAATCGTCACCCCCAGAGGGAAGAACAACTCCACACCTCGTCTGTCTGATCGCAATCCCTGTCCTAGACGTCAACGGTAGTAGATTAACAGCCAGAGTCATTGTTGTTCCCGATGAATTGGAATCCACATGGTTGTGATTTATTTAAAGCGTCAGATAGAATGCTGTAATATTTACGGGATTTAATTAGAAGCTGTGGGAAATTCCGAAATTCCTTTAGGGCCCTAGTAAAAATATGTGTGCATGTGCGTGTCTGTGTGTGTGTGTATAAGCCTGCTAATAAATGTGTGTATGTGTGTGTACGTTTGTAGGATCCTTTCTGCCTGGAGGGCTTCGCTGATGTGTGACTCATAGCTCAGACGTTACAAGCAGGCCAGTCACCTGTGAGATCACTGTGTTCCGAGTTCAGGACTAAGAGAGCGAAGCCAAGAAATAACCTCGAGCACCAAACACCACCAAGCTTTATCGACTCCCACTCTCGGTCTCGGCGGAGGGAAAAAAAAGCTGACTCATTTTCTGAATTCTGTTCTTGAATGTTCTTAATTCTCTCAGGGTAACATGCCCTATAAACAACTCATCCAATTGAAACTTCAGTTGAAAACAACACATCACTGGGAGGCAGTGCTGGTTAATAATTCACGTACCTGTAAATAAAGCAGACGGCTACGCAGACCTACGCCCTCTCTCTCTCTCTCTCTCTCTCTCTCTCTCTCTCTCTCTCTCTCTCTCTCTCTCTCTCTCTCTCTGTGTTTACATTCAAATGAGGAGGTATTACTGGCTGTTTAAGGAAGTACTTAGTGAAGTGTCAGTTGAGCACTTAATCCAGATGGAGGCGAGCACCAGTCATGTGTAGTGGCGTGAGGTGAGCATGTCTTAATCACTGTGTGTGTGTACATATGTGTGTGTATTGATTGTGTGAACCTGTGCGTACCTGCAGCTGTACTGTATGCAATCCAGATTCCTGGTTGCTCCTTCTGTGGATTGTATGTTTGTATTAATCACGTCGGATTTGTACTTTCTTGTTTTTTCTCAGACTTATGTATGCACACTGTATTTGAGTATGACTTTTTAGGTGTATGTGTGTATGCGTGTGTGTGCAGCGATGTGTGTGTGTGGGGGCCTGTATGCGTGTGCGTGCTGTCAGCAGCCCAGTGGTTCAGGGCTGTAAATGGATTGGGCTGGTGGCACAACAGGGGTGCGGAGGGAGCAGATTGTCTGGGAGCTTTTGCTCATCTCTCTGTGTCTGTCACACACACACACACACACACACACACACACACACATACACACACACACACACACACACACACACACACACACACACACACACACACACACACACACACACACACACACACACAGTCTGTATCCCAAAGTGTGTCCTGAACAAAACACTGAGAACAAATCTCTTACAATGAGACTCTCATACCATTTGTGCACTATAATAAAGGGCCAGACCCTCTTGTATTTGCCTAGTCTGACTTCCCACGCATGAAAAATCACCAAACCAGTCCTATGCCTAAAGTCCTGATGGTGTTGTGGGCCAATAGTCCTGGTGGTGGCGCTACAGCAACTGTCTAAAGTTTAAAACTTTAAAAAATCATAACAAATCATCCGTATGCTATCACTTTGCAACCATCACCAAAATGTAGGCCCAAGTGAAAAGAAACATCTATATGCTTTAAGCTGGCAGGAATTATGAAGTCCATCACTCTGTTTTTCTCAAAAACTGTAAAACCTTTCAAACATATCTCCTCCCACAGTTGTTGGTCAATTG
Organism: Borostomias antarcticus; assembly: GCF_949987555.1. NCBI lineage: Eukaryota > Metazoa > Chordata > Actinopteri > Stomiiformes > Stomiidae > Borostomias > Borostomias antarcticus. The sequence continues at coordinate 20,749,653 of NC_140249.1, read as the reverse complement.
ACACCGCAATTGCATCTTCAGACCATCTTCTACAAACAATCTACATAGTTTTTTGAAACATCAAAAATTGAGCTCACAGCGCATTAAAAAGTTTTACTGTAATCAGTAGTGTATGCAGCCACTGCAAATTCTCGCTTAATAAATCTCCAATGTTCATGAAAAACTGAAAAAAAACTTTTCAGAATGTTATCTCAAAAACTTAATTTTTGGCAGCATTCTGTTGTACTGTTTGGATTTCAGACACATTATTGATTAAGATTTTGTATTTATTTAAGAAGTCTTAAATAATTAGTCTGGGCTGAGACCCTCATGTATTTGTCATTTGTCTCTTCCTTCTTCCTCTTCCTCCACAAAACACCTGGCCCAACCCAGTAATGTACCCAGTAACCTAGAATGAATTGTTGGAATGCTGCTCTTCCTGTTGAAAGATGTGTAAAGGAATGGGTGGTTGTTGCTTGGGAGACAGTAGGATTGAAATGAGGGTTGTATGGTTTAGAGCAGCGGCCCCCAACCACCAGAACGCTACCAGGCTGCTACCAGGCCACTACCAGGCCACTACCAGGCCGCTACCAGACCACTACCAGGCCGCTACCAGACCACTACCAGACCACTACCAGACCACTACCAGGCCACTACCAGACCGCTACCAGACCACTACCAGGCCACTACCAGGCCACTACCAGGCCACTACCAGGCCACTACCAGGCCGCTACCAGACCACTACCAGACCACTACCAGGCCACTACCAGACCACTACCAGTACCAGTCCACTACCAGACCACTACCAGGCCGCTACCAGGCTGCTACCAGGCCACTACCAGGCCACTACCAGTACCAGTCCACTACCAGACCACTACCAGGCCGCTACCAGGCCACTACCAGGCCACTACCAGGCTGCTACCAGGCCACTACCAGTACCAGTCCACTACCAGACCACTACCAGGCCACTACCAGGCCCCTACCAGACCGCTACCAGGCCACTACCAGGCCACTACCAGTCCACTACCAGGCCACTACCAGGCCACTACCAGTCCGCTACCAGGCCACTACCAGGCCACTACCAGGCCGCTACCAGGCCACTACCAGGCCACTACCAGTCCGCTACCAGGCCGCTACCAGGCCGCTACCAGTCCGCTACCAGGCCACTACCAGGCCACTACCAGGCCACTACCAGGCCGCTACCAGGCCACTACCAGGCCACTACCAGGCCACTACCAGGCCGCTACCAGGCCGCTACCAGGCCACTACCAGGCCACTACCAGGCCGCTACCAGGCCACTACCAGGCCACTACCAGGCCACTACCAGGCCGCTACCAGGCCACTACCAGGCCACTACCAGGCCGCTACCAGGCCACTACCAGGCCACTACCAGGCCACTACCAGGCTGCGAGCTATTCACTACTGGGCCGCGGAAGGATTAGGATAAAATAGGCTTACATAAAAAAATAAAATAAAATCTGCCATATTAAAGTTATCAATCACATCAAAGCACACCCTTAACTTGCATCTCTTTGAGCAGCTTTGTGAGCAACGCCTTCTCTTACACACACAGGTCAGATGGCTGTCCAGGGGGAGGTCACTGGCCAGGGGGTTTGAGCTGCGAGAGCCGCACAGATGTCTTTCAGGAAAAAAAATCACTACTGGCAGCACATTTCAACAAAGAATGGCTGGCAAAACATGTTATACTGTACCTGTGTGATATATTCAATCAGCCATGTCCATGCAGGAAGAAGATCAACTCCTTGAGATTGCAAATGACGGTGGCCGTAAAAGCATGTTTGAGACAACTTAATCTCTGCTGACCTTCTGGATTAAAGATGGTCACTAAAGCACTGAAAACGTCCATTTCCAGGATCCTATCTCTGTAAAGCGGGGTCTTATACGATGACTGCAACAAAAACTAAATTACGGAGTAGGCTGGACATAAGGTTATAAAATCAAATAGGCCTTGATACTTTTGAGAAGGCCTAGCCTACATTGAGTTATTTACATTGGGTTATTATAGCCTACATTGACATAACAATCAAATGAAAATTCAAGAGATAAATAAATGAAATTAAATATATAAAATAAGTATCTGAATATAAATAAATAATATTAAAAAGTAAAAATATCTTACTCATGGGCTACAGAAAATAATTATTTGTAATATAACATTGTGCGTTCACTTTTCTTGTTTTTCATACGAGATAATGTATATATATACAAATTGAATTCAACCAAAATAATACGAAGGTTTGGGAGGGACTTCGCTTTATGAATGTGAAATTTACCAAGTAAAAGTAGAAAATTTACAATGAAACAGAGATTTATTACTACTTTCAAATTTAGTAATAATGTCTTTAGGTATAATGGTTATGGGATGTTTAGTTTTATTGTAAATAAACATCTCTATGTCTTTCCAAAAACTTAACTGAGGACGGGCAATGACAAAATACATGCATAGCTGTTTCTGGTTCAGTTCCACAGAAGGTGCATTTAATATCTATGTCAATAAATTTGGAAGTTATTGAATTACATGGGTAAATGTTATGCAAAACTTTAAAATGAATTTCTCTAATCTCGTTTGAAACACAGAATTGGAAAGGGCACAACCATGCTTTACGCCAATTTATATTCTCTAATTGTAAATTCCAAAAGGATTTTCCTCTGGGTGAAATTTTATTATGGCTCGGATGCCTGTATAGGGGCACCTAGAGACAAGCAACAAACTCTTTTAGTGGATCATTGATTGATTGATGTGCAATTTGTGGAGGCACGCACCAGCACTTTGTTTGTGTAGTTCCTATATAATTCCCATTGTATTGTGTTCAGAAGTTGACTATCATGACATGAAGCCTCTGTTTGAACAAGAGAATTTGTTTAAAAATAAAATAAGAGGCAGTGAAATTGAGACACGGACTCCTGAAACTTGATTCCCGATTCCCGCACTAACAGGCCTACTTAAATTAAACTGTTCTGAAAAAGTGGCTAACATTATACTAATCGCTATATAAAGGCTAGGCGTAATCAATATGTATACTATGAAAAAGATATTCTGGTCGTATCGTGCTTCGTGACCACACTCCCCCCCCCCCTCCCCACACACACACACACACACGCATACACAAACGGCAGAAACTGCAGCACAGAGAAAGAGAAATTGAAGAAAAGAGCGAATACTGTCTAGGGAGCTCTTCACTCCATCACGTTAGGCAGAGGCTGTCACTCACCATCCCTCCCCATTGCCGTTCCCTCCAGTGGTGTCACATTTTCCTCTGGTGAAGGCTTTGCCTGTCATCACCTCAGGAAGGCTGTTCCAGCGATGGGGAGCTGGTACTTCCTGTCATGTCTGTGTTTATGTTTTGCCGTTGTCATGGCTGCGTCTTAGCTGCGTCTCACGTCTGCTAAGACATATATGGAGGCATTTATTTGATTCCTCTCCTTAAATTAAGCTCTACGTTAAAATGGAGCACGGACATTTTTGTCGACCCAACCCACTGTGTCACATTTGTCGTAATTGCAAAGCCTGAGCTATTTCCACTGCGATGCCATTAAACACTTCATTAAGGGTATCTCATTCCAAACAACCATTATTCTGCATGGCACCATCAGTTTAATTACATCTCCTAAATTATCTCTACTCATGTACGCATAACAAAATGACTGTTTGTTCGATTATCCCCTTAGATTCATTGCTTATTCATGAGAATCTAGAAAAAAAAGTGGGGACATTGAGATTTCACTAAAAGTTGATGGGGTGAGTGAGGTCCCCAGGGCTGTGCTGACTAGTAACCAATCTCTGGTTGGATGCCGGTCTCATTAGATCGTCTCTGTGCTGCTTGAGAGGATCAGGGTTTTGGGGATGGAGCCCAGCTGTGAATGACATGGGTCGTTACAGGGCCGAGTACAATCAGATGTGACCCGGCCAGATCTGTCGTTCAGGATTTTGTGCACCTCCACATCTTTAGAGGCACGACAGTGTCCACACAAGAACGGACATTCTGAATTGTGCCCCTTCGCGTTCGTCCGATGGATCTGATCTCTAATTCGCCCTTTTTAAAGGAGAACTATGACATAAGTAGAGCCGTCGAGGAGGCCGTTTGGCTTTGCTTGTAGTTGTTTGCTTGAAGCAGAGATGCTGGCCACCTGTTTGGGGAAGTGTGTGTTCCTGCGGGGGTCTCAGGCCAGGAAGCTAGGAGGGAGAATGGCCCAATGCCGTTTGAGGACAGTGATTAGCCTAGTTCGCTGTTCCGTCCCACTTTACACGCTGTGAACCATCCTTGACGTGTCCTCATGAGGAAACCCTTGCGTCAGTCGCACCTGTACATAATGTTACATAACGTCAGAGGCTGATTTGAATACCAAGCGGATGATGTGTCAGCAATGTTGACAATGGGAGAACGGACATGTTTAGGGGAGAGGGTTTCGGAGCTTTGCTGTTGGCTTGGCTTTTCAATCCTTTGTGCACAAATCATTGTTTGGGTATCACATCTCCATGTGGTCTGTTTATCTCTGCTTACCATCTGTCTGTGTATGTTTGTAGGAGAATGGGTATCGTTTTTCCCCAGGGGCCATGTGCTCACTGTCTGAATGGGCACCTCTAACTGTAATCCCAGCCCGAATCGGAGACAGCTTTGTGCTCAATCAAAGAATCCACAATGGGACCTCTAAGAGCTGAAAGCCAATGGCACTCCACACAAACCCCCGCCATTGAAAAAATGGTGCATGCCAGACTTATGTTATGTCAGTAGGAGTCGGACAAACCAACGTGGTTTGATAAGGGGAGCGGAGGAAGAGAAGGAGGCTTCTCAAACAATACCATGCTTCGTGTTAAGCATGCATGTGAATGTGATATTTTACAAGAGTGCGTGTTTGGCAAGGCTGCACTGTAGCATTGTTGAGTGCAGAGGCTTACCAGCCACACGCTTGTTAAGTACGACAAATGGGACAGGCCAAATACATTTCCAAAGCATTTTTCTCAGCCCACATTGGAAACCCAGACAAGAAGCAAGTCTTTTTTTCGAACCCCAGAGAACATGACAAATCACGAGTAGGCTTGAAAGAATAGAAGCAGGACGATTCTCCTCACGGGCTTCAGTGGGCCGCCTGGATTCCACGGACCAAATACTCAGGCATAATGTGCCATTGTTTACACACATTCTGATACTTGGGTAGGGACGGGACGGGCGGTATGCAAAGACAGCCGCTGCGCTGGCGTTTCTACGCTCACATTTGTTTCAGTCCAGCAAGGGATTTGATGCAATTGCCTTTAATTAGATGGGAGTTTATGAAGAACATTATGCTGAAGATGTGAACTTCGATTGGCTCAGTTCCAAGATGGCCTGATACCACTATTTAATCAGCGATGATAGGCACATAAATTAGCGGAATTAAAAAGTAGAATATTGTGTTTTTCATTTTGTAATGTTAAAGAGGGGGGGATCAATGTTGCAAAGCCACAGTTGGGCAGATCAGTATTTCATTGTGTCACCGTAGGTAACGTATGAAAGGCTTTTTGAAATGAGGGGACAATGAGACTCTTTGATGTGAAATGGGTATTGTATGGGTATTGTAATGTACGTGGGTATGTGGTGTGTGTGCATGTGAGTGTGAGTCTCCGTGCGTGTTAGTGTGAGTCTGTCTGTGTGCGCGTGTTTGTGTGTGAGCACGCTTAAATGGCTTTCTCTCGTGAAAGAGAAATCCAGGCATGCATGAAAGCCCAGCATGGTTGATGTACTTCAACATGAAAAAGAGCGGTCTCGCACACGGCTGGGCTCCATGGTTAAGGCATTCATCAGACATCAGACATTTGGTCTGATGAAGAGCTTTGCTCGAAACGTCACCCGTTTGATTCAGCTACAATAAATGCCTTAACCATGGAGCCCAGCAGTGTGCGATACCGCTCTTTTTCATTTTGATATCTCTTGTTTTGACTCGGCACCTGCCATTTTTTGGTTTATGGATGTGCATGTGTCACTCTGTCTATGATGTACTGCTGTTTGTGTTTGGCTCTGATCAGAACAGATAGATTCAACCCTCTATGGGAGAATCCTCTGGAGTTTGTCTGTGAGCTGAGGTAATCTTCTCTGGTGCTGAGTCTCCCTACATGACTCATGATGACTCATGGACAGTCAGGTGGGGACAAGGGGACCAGCAGAGCATATAGGCCCAGCGGCTGGACACATGCATCAAAGACCGTCCTAAATCCTCTCCCTCTAGACTGTCCTAAACCTTCAGGTCTTCAGTCTAGAGGAAGAGGGTTTTTGACTGTTTAGAGGAAGAGGGTTTAGGACAGTCTAGAGGAAGAGAGTTTCTCTATCTATATCTATCTATCTATCTATCTATCTATCTATCTATCTATCTATCTATCTATCTATCTATCTATCTATCTATCTATCTATCTATCTATCTCTATCTATCTATCTATCTATCTATCTATCTATCTATCTATCTATCTATCTATCTATCTATCTATCTATCTATCTATCTATCTATCTATCTATCTATCTATCTATCTATCTATCTATCTATCTATCTATCTATCTATCTATCTATCTATCTATCTATCTATCTACTGTATCTATCTACTGTATCTATCTACTGTATCTATCTATCTATCTATCTATCTATCTATCTATCTATCTATCTATCTATCTATCTATCTATCTATCTATCTATCTATCTATCTATCTATCTATCTATCTATCTATCTATCTATCTATCTATCTATCTATCTATCTATCTATCTATCTATCTATCTATCCACACAGACACACAGACACACACACATCCAATCCTCCTGCTCTCAGACAGGGCCTGTCAGCCTGGCTGTCTGAGGTGATTGGAATGTGAATTCTCAGTGATTAGCATGCTCGTCTGTCCGCCTCTGTCTGTCCGCCTCTGTCTGTCGGTCTGTCTGTCTGTCTGTCTTGTTTCCAGGGTGATGCCCTGCTCACCAGTCAGTGGGAGCCTCTAGCCGTCAACATGCTGTTTACACCATGACTCAGACCTGTTGAAGGAGAGGCAGAGTGTGTGCGTGTATGCGTGTATGCGTGTGTGTGTGTGTGTGTGCGTGTGTGTGTGTGTGTATGTGGTAAACACTTGCCCAGCTCCTCTCTCTGTTCCGTCAAAGGGCACAGCTCCTCTGGCGGTGTTTATGAAAATGGACACATTCCACAAAGATTGCCTGTTCCTTGCCGTTGCCACGGCAACGCTCCGGTCCCGGGTCCCTGAAGCAGACCTCTTAGAGGAAAGTCTGCGTGTGTCTGGGCGGGTGGGTGGGGGGTAGTGGTGGCTCTGGGGGGGTCAGACTAAAAAGCCATCTCTGCCCCGTAGCATCGCCGGTGGCGACTGACACGGGATACCACGCCGCGCCACCCGCGGTAGGGCAGCCGGTCCGGACAGGCGACCGTATTGTCGGAGGCGACGGCACCTAATCTTCCCCCCGACGTCTCTGAAATTGACCGCAATCAAGATGAAGCGGCTCATCAGAGAGCCAGAATCGCAGCCCTGCTCCTCGGCCGGAACCGCAATTAACTGACGAGGAGGACTGACTCATCACCCCCCGTCTCAAAGAGGGAATCAGGAGAGAAGGAGGGATGGAGGGAAGGAGAGAGTGATTGGAATGGAAATCGGAGGAGGTAGAGGGATGAGGAGGAGAGAGAGGGTGTGGGACGGAGATGGGAGGAGGTAGGGGGACTGTGAGGATGAAAGACGGATGGGGAGTGAGAGAAGAAGAGTGAAAGGATGAGTGAAAGCAGAGGATGAGTGAAAGTGTGGAAGGGGGGAGAAAAGCAGGGGGTATTCAGGGAGAGAGAGAGGGAGATGCAAGGGGGAGCGAACGCTACGCAACTGGCATTGTTCACATACTCCACTGCGTCACTAAATGGAGGTTTCAAAGCTATGTCCACTAGGTGGCAGGTCAGCGACAAGTAAACTTTAGTATTCTTTCTCGCTCAGGTTTAAAAACGTTGCCAATTTCTCGCCAATATCATCTCTGCCCCAGCGAAAGCGCGCTGGACATAACTCAACGCACACGTCAGTATTGAAGATCTGTACGGAGAGAGAGGCCAAGGGTGAGTGGGAAGATGGCAGCAAGGAGAATGGCGCAGACGCAAGTCACGAGGACGTCCTACCGAAACATTCGTGGACATAATTAAGATGGATGTGGAAGTGGAGACCAGCGATGAGATCGGCAGGTGTATGGAGGACAGGGATAACTGGAGACAAAGAGGGGAGGCCTGTCTGTGGACGACCTGATGATGATGATGATGATGATGATGAGCGGATACGAATCACGGGGTGGGTCCATGAACCGCCCAAACACGGCCGGCCATTCACCTTCATTTTTTTTTTTTTTTTTTACTTCATTCATTGTCAATGGGGGGAATTGAAACAGCCAGCCATCTTGAGATGAGAAGGTCAGAGAGACGAGGCTTTGGACTGGTAAAGCTCTTAACTTAACGAACGCAGCAGTACCAAATGTGCTCTCTGAGCACCATTTCTAGTGTACTACTACTTCTTCCTTACCATCTCCTGTTTCCATCTTGCAGAACCTCAGAAATCTTTGCTATACTGCCCCCACGATTTCTATTGGTATTGCACCTTGCGTACTTTCAAGGTTAGGGAGGCGTGCACAAAGGACACACCAAACGGACACAGGATACGTGTGGCAGCCATCCTGCTGATGTGTACATGCACTTAGTGTAGCATTTAGAGATGGATTCAAGAGATAGAGAGAGATTAAAGGCCAATGGTATCAGAAAAGAGAAAGGGCTCTTGAGTCACTGAGCACCTAAGAGAAATTAAACTTGTTTCACTGGGATCAATAGAAACCATATCAGTGTAAATGGAAGGGAATGGTCCACATGGAAGAAGTGATTTGTTTAATTTTTTCTCCAGATGATACTCTTGTCAGTTTGAAATATGACCAGGACAGAGTCTTTCCTTTCTCAACAACCATGTCCACCTGCACCCAAGCATATAGTCTACAGTGTACTTTCTACAGTACTGTACCTAGATTGTTTGAATGTGTAATTTGCTATTTACTAGAATTATCCAGTAGAGGTAGCTCTAATTCAAGTGAACATTAAATTTTAGCTACAGCAGCCGACTCCTTATCCACGACCAATATTCTCTGCAAAACTACACACGGATGCGATGCGAAGCGACTGCATGTTTTTTTCAACAATGAACTTGGGAAGGTTTTTAATTAAACGTGTTTTTTACGACCAGTATGTTTACCAAACGAGCTAGCACAACATAATAGCAAGCTAACGTTAGCTGGCTAGCAAGACTTGTTGCAGCGTAGGATCTACATTTCAACAAAAGTGACCGATGTGTTTTTCTGAGATAATGATATTGATTACTACAGTATACTCATACAGGCCCTGAAATGGCTTAGTGTGTACACTGTACAACCACAAACCATTAGTTATTAATAGGCCTATATTTTTATTACAAATAACATGTTTTTTTTTTTCAAAATTAACCTTTGAAAACATTTTGCTAAACATTTTATGCAGCATAAAATATAAGCAAAGTGATGTGGCATTTTTGTAAAAATGTAATGACGATGAAATTGATTTTTTTTTCTTCATGAGAATTTCATCAGAATTGCTGCATGTTCTTCGTAGAAATGAAACATTTTTATGTAAATAAATAATGTTGTTCTGTTGCATTTATTTATATAGGCCTGTAGTAACATTGAATTAGTTTTAAAAGGCAGGATTTCCCAGGACTCTATAATCCTGGGATTTAAAAAGGGACAGTTTTGGGGTGATATGAATTGGACTTTTAGAAAAAAAATATTGGTAATCATTGTGCCAGGACTCTCCAAAATCAGAATCCTATCGGACCCAAAATCTGGCATTGGTCAGGCTCTCACTGAGATACTGTTTACGAGCAGTAAGAACATACAGTCCAAACCATGAGGTCCCCGTGATAAGGATCTACAGTATGCTTGCTGATGTCAGCCAGTTCGTCAGTTTGTCAGTTGCTGCTCTCGCTCTCATCCACACACTATTTGAATACAGTGTATTCAGTTAGACAATGTTTCAACAACATCCTGGTGTTTTTTGTCACGCGCTCCTCTCCCATGGCCGGCCCCAGCGGGAGCTGATCAGATAAGAGATGGGGAAGGTAGATACTGTGGCAGCGGCCAGAACCGTGAGAATGGGGAAAGCCGTGGAAGAAGTCTTTCTGTTGTTTGCACAGGGCCGTGTGTGGGTGAATGTAAACAATGGCTTTGTGCTCCCCGCCCGGGTCATGTCCTTAAAACGTCTGTTAATAGATTGTGTTTTTTTGGGGTAAGGGGGGGGTGGGGATTGTGATGTTAATAAAGTGAAATGATACACTTCTCGTGCTCAAGGGACATTAAAGGGTCTGGGCATGAAGAGGGCACTACCATGTTGTACCTTGTCAGAGCATTTGCAGATTTTAAAAAAAAAAGAAAAGAAATTACAGGCATTTGAAATTCGACCATTTTGGCACAAAGCTAATTGCTAATGTTAATATGGTGCTTTAAAACTCATCTGATGAACACTTTACTTGATTCAGTCACCATCGCTCATGTGTGCTCTTGGGTATTCTCTCCACCAACAATTATAAGGATTATATATTTATAATATAAGGATATAAGTATTTTCGTTCAAAATTGTGTGATTTGTGTCAGTGAGTTGTCCCTTTATGCTAAGTACTACAGTGCCCATTCAAAACGTGCACACAGAGCCCCTGGCTGCTAGATTGTATAGAAAATTGTGCCCGTGATAAATGTGACACAAAATTATTGCTGGATTGAAAGATGACTGCAATACAGTAGATGGCACTGTCATACCCTGCTGGAAAATCCACCTGGAACCAGCTACAAACCTTAGCTGGTCTTTCTGGATTTACCTGATGGGCCAGCCTGTCTCATTGTGGCTATATTTATCCACTGAAATTGTTTCTCCACAATCCTTCCTTCCTCCTCCCACTCTAGTCTCTCAGGGTGCATAGAAGGAAACAAAGCTAATTTGTAGTGAATATGCATGGCCCACCGTGCTGGGTTTTAGTTGGTGTTGGCACTTCTATAATGAGTTTAAATACAGCTCAGTGCTCTCCGCTCTCCTCCCCATCTCCTCCCCGTCTCATCGTTCTGCCATTGCAGTTTATGCTAATACAAATATTTTCATTATCTCTGTGATGATACAAGCAGTCTGTTCCCACGTTCTGTTCCAGCCTGGGCATAATGTAAGCCAATCAGGCTCCAGGGCGAATGGCCAATGACTGTGCTGATTGGTACGTGGACAAGGGTAGAGCGCTGGGCACTGTGATTTTAACAGCTATCTATCAGGGAGACCATTTCTTATAAAGTGAACTTAGACTAACAAATATACTTGATCGTGTGGAAAACATATGCTAATACAGTCCTGTATATACTTGACTGAGTGTAGAACTCTGGTTAAAGTTGGAGTTGTGTTGTGTTGGAGCGAAGTTGACGTGACGGATAAAAAATGCTGTTCCAGTTATCTTCGCGACTCTCACACCTAAGTGAACTTGACCATGTCTTAAACGTGTGTGAAAGTACGCTTGACCCAGCCAGTGTACTCACAGTCAGAGGAGACCTGTTAAACCCTATAGTAAATCACTCTCTCAAAATGTCCACCCACTGTTAGCACAGTGCTAATGTTAGCACTGGGGCCCATAAAAACACCTGTTTCCTCCTACAGTATGTCATGCGTCCACACAAAGAGAAGGCTGCTCACCATGAACACAGTATACTTTAACTAGGCATTTTGTGGTACAACTGGGATATCTGCTGGAATTTACTACTGTACTGTTATAGGCTACACCTGATAGATTAGAGGTTCAACATGTTCGATTGATGTGGATCTGACATGTGCATGTGTTCTGAGACCTGCCTAAAGTACTACACAGGGGCAAGACCAAACCTGTTCATTGGTGGAAATATTTGTTTCTATTTTGGGCCAAGCTGCTTCCCAGCCTATCCCGAGTTAGAGCAAGGTCTAGAGAGGTCAATGGAAGTCCAATATTAGTTCTTTGAATTTTCACACTCTCCTTGTGTGTGTTGATTGATGTTCAAAAGGCTTTGCAGCATTTTTTTAAACTTAGGACCCTTTCACACCTACGTTGTTTAGTTCGGACTTTCAGACTTTCCAGTTTGATCCGAACCAAATTGTCAGGTGTGAAACCTCCTGGACCACGGTGCGCCGATCAAAGACTCGGTCTCTGGTCCGACCTCAAGAGGTGGTCTCGGCTCGAACCGAGGTTCGCTGCTGCCTAATGTGAAATCAAAGGTTCGCACTTTCGGATCAAACAGACACGCGTGCATCCACAAACCAATCAGTGTCAAGTATAGGGAGACGCACCCCCATGCAAGCGATGACGACATAATGTAGGTCTGCCACCAAAAATCCTTTGGTCCGCTGGCGTGAAAGCGAAAGTTATGGAACTAATCAATAAAAAATGACAAATGTGAAAGCGCCAAACGGGATTCTGGTTTGGACCTTGGTCTAGACCTTTAGGTGTGAAAGCGCCCTTTGAACACCTGGACTTGAAAGACTGTTTGACAGACTAAAAAAAACATGTCACACCTTTGAGCTAGTTGAACTTTCGGAATCAACATAACCCTCCAAGAGAATCCAGAGTGTGTACAGTGCCCGCATGCCCTGCCGTTAACAGACGGCAACACAATTCTGCCACAGCAGCTGAGCATTTGTTTGTGAATTGCTAGCGGGCAGTCGATGCCAGGGTTTTCGGCGGCGGCCATGCTTTAACCACGCCAGGTATTACTGGCATGGCGTAGCAGCGTGTACCCCGCTCGGCACTTGGCACCGGTTTACGAGCGGGCCCAAACAAAAGCTCCCCTGTGCGACACACAAAAACGCTGCCTCGTTCCCCGGACCGGTGAGACGCTGACGTCAGGCGCCAGGTCGAAGGTGATCCGACTGGTCTGAGGAGTTCTTCATTAAAAGAGAATACACAATAGGGATGACAGAGGGATGACAGAGGGGCTGAGGGCCAAGGCCTGTGTGAAAGTATGTTTTTCTGCGTTTTTTCCACAATACCAAACCATTCACAACAAACAGAATACCCTCTGGCATTTTTCAGGGGAAACAAATCACCTTTCTAAACGGCTACTTTACTGTAATGAAACAGCCCAAAGGCACAAACGTTAAAGCGTTGTGTTCAAATAGGAAGAAGGAGAGGAGATGGACCATGCGGGTGTTAAAAGGCCTGTTTATCAGTGGAATGGGCTGTTGGTCTGGGTGGTTAATAACCCTCATTAAAATGATTGGTGTCTCCAGACACACCAGTGGCATTCTACAGAGACCTCTTTCCCGGCACACTGATAGATATCCCCGGTCTCTCTGTGTGCCACTGGCCATAGCTTACTCTTACATCACCACGCTGGCAGACTTCGGTAGACTTAAGTCAATCCCAAGCATACCTGACGGCCTGCCAACGTGAGAGAGACCGATGAAGGGCCTGAGAGTTGGAGGGAAGGAGGGAGTGTGAGATGGGAGAGAGAAGTTAGAGAGGGAGTGTGTGTGTGTGTGTGTGTTGGTGGGGGGGGGGGGGGGGGGTGTATATGTGTCATATCTACAGTCCTTAATATTTCTGTATACATGTAGTGCGGAGGAGATGACCATGCTAGTCAGGAGCTCCATCACAGTCACTGACACTGGTCTGTGAATACATTCCCTGGCATTAGCCACCATCTGAGAACCCTGTTAGTTAGAGGGAGAGAGAGAGAGAGAGAGGGAGAGGGAGAGAAAGAATGCTGGTCAGATAGTATTCTCCTCTTTCACCCCTCCCACACAGACCCCTGCTACTGTGCTGGCACTGTACCCCCCCCTTCCTAAATGCAGGATGAGCTTACAAACACACACAAACACACGTCCACAGCTAGGGGAGGACTGACCAGCGGAGTGAGAGCCAGAAGCAATAACCATGTGGAACCAGGTACATTGGGCTTATATACAAGTTACTGTAAACTCCTTGTATAGAATGTATTTTGAAAGTTACAAGCTATTGGGTCTCAGTGTTATGTGTTCTTTTTTAGAACACTCTCTGGGTTCCAACGAGAGAGAGAGAAATAGAAAGAGAGAGAGAGAGTAATAGAAAGAGAGAGAGGGCAAGGCAGTGTTATGTGTTCTTTTTAGAACACTCTCTGGGTTCCAACGAGAGAGAGAGAGAAATAGAAAGAGAGAAAGAGAGAGAGAGAGAGCAAGGTGGAAGCAAGCTATGAGGTTACATTACAGTGACTGAGGGGACAGTACTGAAACTGCAGCAGCAGCCATCTGCCTCCTAGTCTACAGGGAAACAAGACAAAGTAGCTGTGAAATGTTAGTTTAGTAAGTCAGATGTAGTGTTCAGTACAGGACTGTGTACCGTAGTTCAGCTGAGGCTGTTGCTGGTACAGTAGGAAAATAAGCTATCTAGCATTGTCCCGTAGCACGTGGCTATGTTGGGCCACACTAGATGGAGTGTAATACTGGCTGACCTCACATGGTTGTGATGTGCGGAGGGGCTCCAGCTTTGGTGAGGAAATCTATTTTAATGGGACTCAATAGCCATAAAGAGCTTGCTTTTCTGGCTGTGAGCTCCAGATGGCATAGACTAGCAGTTAGTTTTATTGAGCTGAGGCTAAATTGTGTTTGGGAATAGCTTTGCCTATACACGGGTATAGGTGTATGTGTGTGTCTGTGATGAGGTGAAGTAGTATTGGGAGTTTTTTTTTTTTTTATGTCTGAAGGGTGTTTAGCTTCGTTGACGTGCAACTTAAAGGCACATTTATTTGCCTTGGCTATAAATCATTAGAAAACCAGAAATGGTGCTCATACTGTAGACCTCCGCCCTCGAATGCATTTTGTGGCTCTGTGCACGTCAAAATTCAATGGGTTCTAAATTGGCCCATTGACCCTTCCACCGAGTTTCATGAAAAGCAATCTGGTAGTTTTTGCCTAATCCTAGTCCAAAAAATGAATGGAGTGAATGGCCGTCCGGTCTGTGTTTCACTGGGGTGAAGGTAAAAATGACTGGAGGTGAATGGGTGGCTGTATTTGCCTATTGAGTGGTGTCTGTATTTGGTACGGCTCTGTGGTGCCCCCCTTGGGTCACAGCCAGCGGGGGGCATTGCGGTACACCCCCCCCCCCCCGCACACCCCAGTCCAAACCCCATGTTTCTACCACCCACACACAGGGAGCTGGCTTCGCTCTAAGTTTTGTTTTCATTCGTGGATCCGGCCCGTGATTCGGATCTGTTCCAAAATGTAATGGGTTCTAAGGCGGTCCATGAGAAACCCTTCACCGAGTTTCATAAAAATTGGTTTGGCAGTTTTTGTGTAATCGTAGTCCAAACTAGAAATGGTGCTCAGAGAGCAATGACCTCCGCCCCTGAATGCATTTCGTAGCCCTGTGCACGCCAGAATTTAATGGGTTCTAAATTGGCCCATGCTACAATCATAGTCCAAAAAATAAATGGAAGTGAATGGGCAGTCCGGCTGTGTTTGGGCGGGACGTGGACCCAAACCGTGATTCCGATCCGCTCCAAAATTTAAGAGGTTGTAAGTTTGCCCATGCTACACCCAGGGGCGTGGCACCAAATTCTGGACCCTATACACAACAATCTCTGTGGGCCCCACCACCATTAGGCACTGCGGAGGGGTGGGGAGGGGGACAGCAAGGAATTTGACGGAGGCGGCCGCCTCCTTTCTTCCTAAACAATTCCCCCAGAAATTGTACCCATCTCTAGTTTGTTATACAATGCAAATATCTCAGTTATATTCCTGTGACTGTCTGACTGCCATCAATCTGTGTTTGGGCTGCCCGTGGACCCGACCCGTGCTTCGGATCTGTTCCAAAATTGAATGGGTTCTAAGTTGGACCATGCTACACCCTTCCACTGAGTTTCTCTTGTCGCTGGGGCGGAGGTTTTTTTTCTTGACAGGCACATTTTGTACCCACAGATAAATCTCAGTCTCAATCTCAGTCTCAGGTCTTTCAGGAGGAGGTTTGTCTGTTGGTGGTGGAGATATATGATGTGGTGCCAGCTGAGTGTTTGGACATGGTGATGACAGGGGTAGGTTGTCTCAGCAGAGCTGTGTGCTGCTGCCACCATCTGAGACTGGGAGGATCTTAATCCAGTGGACTTTTTTCTCAAGTTGTGCTATCAATTGTTCATTTTACAGTGATTGTGTATGGTTGTGTGTAGTGTGTAGTGCAGTGTGTGCGTGTTCATTGCACTGTTACGAATACCAAACTTTGAAAACACATGTTGTGTTATGGAGTTGTCGTGTATGAGTGAATATGAGTGCTGATATTATTCTCCCAGCTCTGAATGTATGATTTTTATCATCTGAGGTTCTTCAACCTTTCAACAACAGGCAGTGAGTGGGCAGGAGGGCTAATGGTTGGCTGATTCACAGCGTACTAAACGTAGAACACACGTTCACACACTGCTGAGGGAGGGAGGGAGGGAGAGAGGGAGAGAGGGAGAGAGAGAGGGAGAGAGAGAGAGAGAGAGAGAGAGAGAGAGAGAGAGAGAGAGAGAGAAACACCTGTCTTCTCCACTGTGCTCTGAATATGAATGACCTTGCTCTATTATAATAAATATGAATGACCTTGCTCTATTATAATTATTGCTCCTCGCCTCTCCGCATTTCAGGCCCATTTCATCCGGAAAGCTTTTAACTTTAAATAAACGTGACCTTTCATTGTAAACACACCCACTCACCAAATAAATATGTTGAAGCAATTTGTCTTGTCGCACACTATCGAACCATGGCCAGTTGTCCCGTGTCACTAGATATGGAGACAAATGCTCGGGAGTGTTGTAGTTCAAAGCCAGCGATCCCGCCTTGGAAATATTAATCACTTGGGAGGTGTGTGTGTGTATGTACGTGTTAAGTTAACTTAAGTGCCACACTGCCATTTAGAGTTTACTCAGAAACTGACAAGGACAAGTTAGTGTGTCCTGAAAAAACAAGTTAAAACGTTTTTTCAGTTTTTTTCTTCAGACAATCACCCAATGTTGTCCAGTCCATCTTCCTTGTGTTTAAGCTAATAGAGAGCTGTCTTCTAGAAAGAACCCTTCTAGACTGAGTTGATGTTGAGGAACATTGGCACTAATTGGACAAGGCTGTCTGGCAAACAAGTCTTGATTAAACTGTAATGACATAACTATCCACTCCAAGACGTTAACTGTCCACTCCCAGACGTAGTAAGAGGCCCTTGAAACTGAGAGAGAATGACGTTGGACAAACAAGACTTTCCCTGGGAGTTAAGGAGTGGACTTAGAGAGGTGGTGATAATAGTTTCTGGAGCAAGGAGATGACATGCGTCAGGTGCATTGATAGCTGATATTTGGCCGTGTGACCATATTAATAGCTGATATTTGGCCGTGTGACCATATTAATAGCTGATATTTGGCTGTGTTACCATGGTTCCATATTGCTTGATCCCTCCAGAGTGTGTGTGTGCGTGTGCAGGTTCACATATCCATGTGCGTCTGTGGCGTGTACTCTGTGTTGTTGTGTACGGTTCTGCGACTGCTGTCAGAGCAGACTACTGTCACATGTAAACGTACGTCTGCCACCTGCCACTCCGAAATGTCCCGTGAATACCGAGCGAGTGGGTCACATAGGCTGACACCAGATCCTCTCAACTGCACATATGGACCCCATTCAGAGCTAACAGTCTGCACGCGCTAAAACGCTTCACTGGCTGGTCCAGACCCTATGGCCTGTCTCTCTGGCAGTGCTAGACAACTACTTCATTAAAGGGAAAGTGACAGCCAACTAGCTGAAAGTTGAAAATTACTTTAATCTTTACAAAAGTGATTCCATTCGAATGGGAATATCGCTGTTCGAATGGGTAAAATCAGCAGGATTTTCTGATATTTAAAATTTTGAAATGAATTCAAGTTGCATGTATTTACAGCTGACTTGAGTCCGTGCAGCAAAAGGAGTCGAACGCGTTCCTTTACCGCTAACAGGAAGCTGGCAGGCCTGAGTGCACGGGCACTGACAGATCACAGCGCGTAAATCGCATCACGCCCAACGGCGTTGGGCAGGGAGCTCTCAAACGCGTCTCGCTTCCACCCTCCTCGCCACGGGCCCATGGGAGAATCGGATATGCCTGTAGTGAAAGTAGGATTAAGGGAACGTAGATCAAGCGATGGTTTTAGGTTGCTCTAGTGAGCGTCGCCGGTTGATATGACACAGAGAAGCTATCATGGCTGCCACATCTCCGTTTCTGTGCACCTCTGCCATACACGTACACTTCAGTACTTACAACAATACTGCCATACTCACAACAATACTGCCATACTCACGACATGCGCCTGATCACAGTAGATGAATACAGCACCACATGGCTGGAGTTCAGTGCTTAACACCAGAGTTGAGTGTGTTTACTTCCATCGGCCTCTTAACGAGACGAAGCGTACTGTTCTGTAATCGGGTCGTTGTCTGACTCAGGCTTCTGCTCCACCTGTGTGAAAGTAGTTCTGTTGGGAAAGTGCTTCTATCCTGTTCCTTCCTACACCCAATGAAAGAGAGAGCTAATCCATCACATTTCTGTCAGCGCTTATGTTTAACGCTACCAAGACCTAAAACTAGGGTGAATGTCAGCATGCATTTGGTCAGATCACCCTCACTGTCTTGGGACAATTTTGGACCCACTCTCATGAAACATACCGCCACCATAGAAAATGGCTTCAAGTGCTGTCAGTGCCATATTCCATTCATATCTAGTGTCAGATATTGGGTATTTTCTCCTGACTAGACCACATGTGCACAGAAACCAAAACATGGTGTACCAGCTGTAATTCCTACAGTATTGACCCTGCTGTAGATGTTTACTAGTACCACAGCGATGACATAGCTGTGATATTATTACTCTGGCTGTTGAATTTGATGAGGCCCTGAGAGAACGTCTTTATTCATAACTCATAACTCATGACTCGTAGCGCTCTGTGAAGTGAAGGTGCTATGCTCTGGAAAGACGTCTGTTATGACTTGTCGCTCTGTAGCTCATCCAGAATGTACCGGAACCCTAAAACTGACATTCATCTCTATGCTCAGAACCCCCTTTAACTGAGGTACACATGCACACACACACATGCAATGTATCCCCTCAGGTGTACATTTTGTGCACAGTGTGTGTGTCTGCCTGTCAGCCAGACAGACCACCAGCAGCCTCTACACAGTCCTCTTCCCCAGCGGATTGGAACAGAGTAGGTCCCGCTCTTCAAAACCAGGAAGTGAGCTCTTAGCCGCCGTGACACATCAGCCCTGACACTGACGGAAGCGGCAGAAAGACAGTGGTGCTTGAAGCGTGAAGGGATCTTTGGGGAGTGTGTTTCAGAGTGGGTAGAGGGAGTTATGTTGTGAAGAGGTACTTGTTAAGAACTGTGTTTATGTCTACTGTAGAAGTCCCTGTTGTGGTGCGTGTACGTTTATATACAGAGTGACAGTGTCCTCGTGAGTCCCAGGTAGTGGTAGCAAGTAGTTAAACTCACTCCTCAAAGGAGCGCTAACAGTCCCTCCAAGAGGGATGTCTCTATTGCCGCAACTGTTAGCGTGTCGGCCTCACAAGAGAGCGTGGATTCGAATCCTGCTCTGGGCAGTTACATAATGGACATTGATGCTTTTTAACTCAGACTTTTTGGGACTTACTACAGTATATTGATTCACTTTGTATATGTTGTTCTGTCGTTTGATGATTTTGTATTGTTGCCTAGGCTACTGTACTGTATCCCCCCTCTTTCTTTGCAAAGGTCATCATTGTAAATAAGAAATTGTTCTTAAATCACTTACCTATACAGTATAAAGTTTAACAATACTACAGCCTAGTTTTATGGGTAATCTGGTAATGATGATACGTATAGTGTAATAATAGGTCTATCGATCTTAAATAACGGTTAATAATTGTACAGCCTGGTTTTAAGGGAAACCTGGGAATGATGACGCGTACGGTGTTACGATAGGTCTAGATCGATCGATCGACCCATCCATCTATCTATCTATCGACAAAAGAGAATGACAAACGGGGTTCTCCGATTCTCACTTTCTACCGTTGAGTGTCGCCTCAAATAGACCGGCTGTCATCGGCTCCATCAGGGCACCGGCCGTTCAGACGACGCTCTCTAGCTTTTCCAACTCGTAAAGAGACTGATATTGATCGGAGCCCGAGCCCAGGTCAGGTCCACTCTCCCGGCTGGTGTTTTGTGCCGAGCCGGACACTGTGGTGGGGTGGGGGGAATTTAGGTTAGGATCCGCCCCGAATGAGGCCCGCAGCCTTTCTACACATTCTACACGCGCCTGGGACGGTCAGAGGCCAGGGTGGAGGAGAGAGGGGGCTGGAGTGGGGGTGTGGGTGTGGGGGGGGGTATCAAACCTACAAAGCCACCCCACTTAGGAAAGATCAGCTCATGTCTCCATGCGAACAGATGAGTGGAAATCCATTGCGATGACCACAGTGTGACTCGACAGCCATGGTTGCTAATTTCAACTTTGTTTCTCTCTCCACCCCCCCCTCCCCCCTCCTCCCCCACACACAAACACACCACTCCCGCTCTCCTGTCCCATCGTCCCAGTCATAACCAGAGGGCCACAGCGTTTCGGCACCCCGTGACGGGACAGGTGTCTTCGGAGAGCGTGGATTTTATCCTCCAGGAACAGTAAGTACCTCTCTTTACTCCCGACCCTTCTGGTGCTGACGGCCGTGTATTGTTCCCAGAATGCCTGTGGTGTGCAGCGACTCTTCAGGCATGTCAGCGATGTGGATCTATTTGTGATTCATCTATTTGAAACTCAACTAAAACTCTACAGGAGGGATTTGATTCGCATACATTACTGACAATGCCTCAGACCGCAAGGGCTTCCTATGCAGAGAGCACAGACCGCGAACGAAGAGGCCCTTACAATGGAGAAGCTACATTGGCATGAACTAGTAGTCTTAATGTAATCTACATGTAATGTAATCTAAACTAATCTAATCTAATTGTTTTATGATCAAATCTTGGAGGTGGAGTCTTTGAACTGTTAGTTTTTTGTGTGACTTTGTGTTGACGGGGTGTAACAGCTAATGAAAGATGCTAGTGTTGAGTAACAGTGAGATTATGAAGCAAGTGTTGGTGTGTTTACTCAAATAGGATGTTCTTTATGTATACATGCTCATGGGTAGCAACCAGTGTGCATTCATTGTACTTAGTCATGGCTAGTCTCCATCTTGCTTGGTCATGTTCTTTCAGTTTTGCGAGTTGGCGGTTTTCTCTATAACTTGCTGGCTTCCATGGGGATAAAGAGTACAAAAGCCTATGAAATAGAATAGAAATAGAATTACATAACTAAGCGCCCTACAAAACATGAACATGTCTTAAATGTCAGACTGTCGGTCGATGGAAGATTATTTTACACTTCAAACGTTGATGAACCTTGAAACCACGGTAGACGTCACAGGTTCATGATCTGAAGAACGGAAATGGACGCCAAATCCCCTTGATTCGGAGCAGTGGCGCTCAAGCTCAGAGCGCGAGCGAGATGTCACATTGCAGCTTTTCGTCTCCCATTTCTTCCTCTCTTTCATTTCCCCCCGCTGTCTCCCCCTCTGCACCTCCACCTCTCATCTCTCCCTCTCTCATCCCCCCCTGCTGTCTCTCTCCCTCTCTCTCTCTCTGTGGGTCTCCACCCCTTATCTATCAATCCTTTGTTCTGCTCTCAGCATCTGTGTCCTGAGCTAATTCCTCGGAGCCCCTCTCTCTCGCTATGGCCTCACGTTAGTCATAAGCCTGGAGATCAGATCAGTGAACCTTTGGCTTCGACCAAAGGTCCAACCCCCCCCCCTCTGTTGCCTGCGGGGCCGAAGCTGGCACAGGATGACAGAGATTTGAGAAGGCTGGCGACTCTGTGGGACATTCTGCTGGAATACGTTTGGTCGGACACAAAACTACACAGGAAATTACAAAGGACTATGCGCAAACGTAGTCGTGCCCTTTGGGTGAGATGGTCTAGAGATGAAATGCTTGGAGATGGAGAACAGAGTGTTTTATTGTTGTTACTGTAGGATTTCTGCCTTGTTTTACCCTGTTAGGGTCTATGTAGTCCGACTCACCTGATGTTTCCAAGGTTTTGGGGATAAGCCTTGTCATTAGTTTATTACTGCCCAATCAGTGGCGACGGGAGATTCTCCCGGCCAATCCGATTCAATCCAGACTACGTGAAACAACACCAACCTGGCAACCTCTCTGCCGAAGTCTCTGTAAATGAATCAGCGGGAATCTGCTCTTCATAATTACTTGCTGGCATTATATAGTTGAGAATCTAACAAAAGTAGCACATTAAAACACACAGGCTCACCAGCCTAGTGCCCACCTCTCTCTCTCTCTCTCTCTCTCTCTCTCTCTCTCTCTCTCTTTCTCTCTCTCGCTCTCTCTCTCTCTCTCTCTCTCTCTCTCTCTTTCTCTCTCTCTCTCGCTCTCTCTCTCTCTCTCTCTCTCTCTTCTCTCTTTCTCTCTCTCTCTTTCTCTCTCTCTCTCTCTTTCTCTCTCTCTCTCTCTTTCTATCAATCTATTGCTCCCTCTCTGCTCTCTTTCTCTCTCTGCTCTCCAGCTCTCTCTAAGTCACGTGCACGCATGCACACACACACACACACACAACACACACACACACACACACACACACACACACACACAATCTATTTTTTCTCTCACTTGCTCTCTCATATTCTCTCTCCCCGCCCCCTCTCCATCTCCCTCTCTCTCTCTCTGTCGTCCATCTCCCTCTCTCTCTCTCTGTCGTCCATCTCCATCTCCATCCCTCCATCTCTCTGGCAGAGACGGCGAGTGCACATTCCGCGGCCGTGTTCTGATGGATCTGTCTCATTAGCAGCTCTGTGGGCGTGCGGGCCCATACCAGCCACTCAGATAATGTGTCACCAGCACTCAGCCTGCAACCCCACCACATACACAGCGAGAACAGGACAGAGGGCCCGCCACTTAGCCTCCATTGTGTGTGTGTGTGTGTGTGCGTGCACATGTGTGTGCCGTACGTGAGTGTATGCAGATGTGTGTGTAGGAGTGAATTTCATATGCCACATTTTTCTTGACTCACGCCAAACACAGGTGCAGCTGTTATTTTGTACTTGACTGAAATGACTAATTTAAATCATGTGAAATTGGTGTACTGTACACCCACATAGCTTCCATTTTTTGGGCAAAGAATAGATGTGAAAAACCTGACTGGGCCTTATAATGTAGGCAGGAAGTGTTCCATCTAGATTTTTTTCCAGGCCTGGCAGTACACACCCCGGGGGGGGGGGGGGGGTCTGGGGGCCTTCTCCCAGGAAATGTTGAGCATCTAACACTTCCATTTCCTGCATTAAGGTGAATTTCTATTGGAGCCACTGGAGAGAGGAACTCAAGAGATGCATGGTTGCAGACCCCTGCTCTAGAATAATCTAATGAAACCTTTTTGCACAAGGACCTAGCTCTAGCCTACTGTATATGTCCAGGTTGATATATACAGCCACAAGTCTTACAGTACGATGTGAAAATAGCCTTTTTTTTCATCATATATGCATGATGATTTGATGAAAACATAGAAAAATAGATTTTAAGTTAAGTGCCCCATTAAATCCCCCTTGACGGGGGCATCAGCTAACAGGCTGTCAAAGTGGAGTTGAAACCTCGTCTCAGGTGATTATGAGCGGGTCAGAGCAGACTGGCACTGAGGCTATCAGAGCTGGGCGAGCCTAAAGTGTCAGGTCTACAGCTCCTAAGAGTCTCTTGTCGCGTCTTATTTTGGAATAGCGCAAGTGGAATAACTTCTCAACCCGTCTGAGTCTGAGTGTGTGTCTAAGTTTGTTTACCTCACCGTCTGAGTGTGTTATGGACTGGCTTTATTTATCTCGCTCTTGCACACTACATTATATCTCTCTCTCTCGTGCTATCTCTTTCTCACTCGCTCGCACGCACGCACGCACACACACACACACACTAGCTCTTTCCCGGTCTCTCTCGCTATCTCTCTCGTTTATTGCCATTGTACTTTACATACATAGGGATGTTTTCCAACTCTGTGGTGCTTACAACAATACAACAATGGACAAGTGCAAGGACAGGACAGGACAGGGCATGACAGGACAGGACAGGACAGGACAGGCATGACAGGACTCGTAAAGTGCAGTGATATAAATTTACTGCAAAAGTAGTAGTGCAATTAGACAACAAAAGAGTCAGTGCAGTAGTTAGTTTAGTGCCAAAATGTCTGTCTCTCTCTCTCTCTCTCTCTGTATATATATACAGACGTGGACAAAATTGTTGGTACCTTTCTGTTAAAGAAAGAGAAACCCACAAAGGTAACTGAAATAACTTGAAACTGATAAAAGTAATAATAAATAAGAATTGACTGAAAATTAACTAATGAAAATCAGCCATTGCTTTTGAATTGTGGTTAAACAGAATCATAAAAAAAATAAAAAATAATAATGAAACTGGCCTGAACAAAGCTGATGGTACCCTTAACTTAATATTTTGTTGCACAATCTTTTGAGGCAATCACTGCAGTGAAGCGACTTCTGTAACTCTCAATGAGACTTCTGCACATGTCAACAGGTATTTTGGCCCACTCCTCGTGAGCAAACTGCTCCAGCTGTCTTAGGCTTGAAGGGTGCCTTCTCCAGACTGCATGTTTCATCTCCTTCCACAGATGTTCCATATGATTTAGATCAGGGATCATAGAAGGTCACTTCAGAATAGTCCAATGTTTTGCTCTTAGGTTCTTGTGGGTTTTTATCTGTGTGTTTTGGGTCATTATCCTGTTGGAGGACCCATGACCTGCGACTGAGACCAAGCTTTCTGACACTGGGAAGCACATTTCACTCCAGAAGGCCTTGATAGTCTTGAGATGTCATTGTACCCTGAACAGATTCAAGACACCCTGCGCCAGATGCAGCAAAGCAGCCCCAGAACATAACCAAGCCTCCTCCATGTTTCACAGTACTGTATGTGCAGTGTTTTTTTCTTTGTATGCTTCATTTTTGCGTCTATGAACATAGAGCTGACGTGACTTGCCAAAAAGCTCCAGTTTTGTCTCATCTGTCCAAGGGACATTCTCCCAGAAGCTTTGTGGCTTGTCGATATGCATTTTGGCAAATTCCAGTCTCGCTTTTTTATGATTTGCTTTCAACAGTGGTGTCCTCCTCGGTCGTCTTCCATGAAGTCCACTTTGGCTCAAACAGCGACGGAAAATGCGATCTGACACTGATGTACCTTGACCTTGGGGTTCACCTCTAATCTCTTTGGAAGTTGTTCTGGGTTCTGGACCATTCATATTATCCGTCTCTTCAAGTTGTCATCAATTTTCCTCTTGCCATCACGTCCTGGGAGATTGGCTACAGTTCCGTGGACCGTAAACCTCTGAATAATATGTGCAACTGTAGTCACAGGAACATCAAGCTGCCTGGAGAGATGGTCTTATGCCTTTTACCTTTAACATGGCTGTCTATCATTTTCTTTCTAATCTCCTGAGACAACTCTCTCCTTTGCTTTCTGTGGTCCAGGTTCAGTGTGGTTCACACCATGATACCAAACAGCACCGTGACTACTTTCACCCTTTAAATAGGAAGACTGACTGATTACAAGTTTGAAGACACCTGTGATGCTAATTAGAGGACACACCATAGTTTAACATGCCCCTATAGTCAAATGATTTCCTTTTCTAGGGGTACCATCATTTTTGTCCAGGCCGGTTTCATTAGTTAAAAAAAAAAAAAAAGATTCTGTTGAACCACAATTCAAAAGCAATGGCTGATTTTCATTAGTTAATTTTCAGTAATATAGTGTAATGTAGTAATATTCAGTAATATAGTAAACACAAATACACGTTATTTAAAACCTTATATAAAATACGTACCAAAGCCAATTTTGTGTTGGGAGGCCACACGAAATAGTAACTTCTTTTAAAAACAAGAAATTCATATTTTGGTCCATGATTCAATAAAGGAGTGCCTCCGATTCTCTTCAGACTTCACCATGGCCAGTTACTGTTGTTTTTTATTCTTAATATATTTGTATTACTTTTTTGTATTAATGTTTATGTGTGTTTGTTCCATAGTTTTATCAGGGGTACAAATCATCTTTCGACGAAATTCGCCGTTTTGAATCCAAAATAGGTAATTTGTGTGATTCATGTCGGCCTGGAGAGTTTTTGAAATCTGGGAGGAGCGGTCTGGGTCTGTGAGATGCTATCTATAACTGTCTTGCTACAGTAGATAGCACTTGTATCGAGCTAACTTAACAATGCTAGCTAGTGGCCTGTTTAGCTAGTCATGGGTAACATTAACTAGATCATAAAAAGACAGCGGAGGGGGTTTTATAAAGTAGTGCAGTTTAGCTTGTATACGATTTGTATGGGGCTGTAACAACATGACAGGAACTTAGGCTACATCCATCTATTTTCTACCACGATAAACTATAAGGCTGATAGTAGCCTACCAAAATCAAAAGCTCGAAAGGATCCACAAGAATGTTAGCTTGTTATCCGACAGAATGCCAGTTAACATTGAGATCTCGGTGGAGTGGGCGGATATGAATGTCCCAGGCTACAAGGATCGAGTTCCCCCATCCTCCATGTGAATCTAATAACAGACCTGCTTTTCTGTTGTGCGATGGGAAAGCGCAGCATGCTTTCCCAGGTGTAGGAGGAAATTCTAGAGAAACGCTTAGATAATTCATTACACTTTAACCACACCTGTTAGACTTTATATTTAGTCACTAAAACTAATGTGCTACTGGTTCCAGTAGGCCTAAGAGACCAACAGCAGGAGCAAAAGAGACACCGGCACCTGAAAAGATACAGGGAGAAAATAAAAATGCCAGTGCTTCTCATTGACCTTGACAAATCCATATATCCTCATGCTAAAATCGCGGGGGGGGGGGGGGGCAGGACTCCGGACCCCCCTAGGGGTTCACATCTTTGTCACCTTTTTCAACCCCCAT
This sequence comes from Borostomias antarcticus, assembly GCF_949987555.1. Lineage (NCBI taxonomy): Eukaryota > Metazoa > Chordata > Actinopteri > Stomiiformes > Stomiidae > Borostomias > Borostomias antarcticus. The sequence continues at coordinate 20,722,667 of NC_140249.1, read as the reverse complement.
GGGTTTGCACCCCTGTTTATACATTGTTTTAAAAAACAAATAAACACTTACTGCCCTGATAAATAGCTTTAAACATTATTTTCTTTGGTGGCAGCCTAAGATTTTGCACAGCACTGTATATATATATATCTCCACAGTATCTCTCGCTCTCTCCCTTACACACAGTAGCTCTCTTGCGCTCTCTCTCTCTCTGTCACGCACACGCACACACGCACACACACACACACACACACACACACACACACACACACACACACACACACACACACACACACACACACACACACACACACACACACACACACACACACACACACACACACACACACAGTGTCTGTCTCTCCCTCTCATGCCCATTGCCATGGTATCTGGTGATCACAGTGAAAGCCATGCTAGCAATGTGATGACTCGCAGACACGGGGATCACTGGCCGCCTGCTCGGCAAAGCTTTTGTTGACTGTCGCCATGACAGCAGCAGGCTCGATTTCAGCCAACTGGGATTCTGGCAGAAATCGAGCGTCAAGTGTGTGCCTCTACCTCGACAAGGCCTGGTGTTGAGTATTTAATACCACACGCGATCTGGAAATATGTACGAAATCATGTCCATGAACACATTCATACTTGCTGGAACTAAACTATTTTGAAAAGAGATTTTGCAGTGGTTTATTGATAATATTAGCACAAATGCCCTCTATACAATCTTCTGTAGGCCTATATCTGTCTTAAGACAATAACCTTGAGCAACTGCCAGGGTCCTAAATCGTCATCATAGCCCCTGTGTGGCTGCTCTATTCACAATATGTCAGTGAGTTACAACAAACCTACAGCTGGTGACATTTTACCGACGGGTGAGGTTAAGTGCAGAAACCAAAGGCTCCATCCCTCCTTCTCACTCCCGGGCCCAGAACCCTCAGATGGAGATAAAGTCTGTGTGGTGGAAAGTGGACTCTTCTGTCAGTCTCCAGATTGCCTGGCTGAATGCCAATCGTCCAGCCAGAGCGTTTTCCCCTCTCCTCCTGCATGCCGCTGACAGGCTGATTAAGTCCGAGATTGAGATGGGAGATTTGCATCACCCATCTTCTCTAGTATACAAGGCTTTGAGGAATAATAAGGCTTTTTGCGGTTTGTGTCATGTCCAAGTTGTCAAGTTTTGGCACTACACTACATCCGTCTAGACTGCAAGGTTGTTGTTTTGTCTGCAACTGTGTGTGTAGCATTGTTTACGGTTTGGGAGGACTTCAAACGGTTGTCTCTTCTGTTTAGTTGTTAGATTCTTCCAGAGTCGCTGCGGTAGGGATAATGCATTCTGGGAGGATGTTGATTTCTCCCAGGTGATGCTCTAGTTGGCCAAACACCCAAAGCTCTGTATCACTTTCTGACAGGTAACTTTCTCCACCTCCTGTGAGAGAAGCCCATAGAGGAATACCACTTGACAGCTAAGGAAAACACTGTCCTTATGCATGCATTGGATCAAAATCATGCATTGTTTTGGACTGTATGAAGTACGAGCCCAGAGGGACTAGTACGAGCCCAGAGGGACTAGTACTAGCCCAGAGGGACTGGTACTAGCCCAGAGGGACTGGTACTAGCCCAGAGGGACAGCTAGTACCGACAACACAGCCTCGTACTGTAGCTCCCTCACAATGACAAATCCAAGAGTAAATTGGATCCCACAATATCCTCGCCTGGAGACTCCTAAGTATTAGTTGTTATGGATGGTAAAGGAAGGTTTTCTTTTAATTTTAGTCTAATCTTCAAGAAAGTTCTGGGGAGGGTCTCAATCTCCTCTGTGTGACTGAACGAGGAACAGGGCTTTGTAGACTTTCGACCGCTGAGCGAACAATGGGGCCTGTTTTGTCAGTCCTCTAGGAACCCTATGGTACTTTGTTCTAAAATCTAAAAGTATCCAGGTCCATTCGTCTCTCGCCCACACGCCATCATTGAGATTTACATTTGGACCTGGCAAATGAGCTCCATCTGATTCTGAAGTTTGTGTCCAATGGGATTGGTTGCTTTGTCTGTGCCTGCATGAACCCTGTGGTGGTTGTTGGATGGAGGGCCGAAGCCATGAGGATGCATTGTAACTCTGGATTTGTGTGGGTTTGTGTGTGTGTGTGTGCGTGTGTGTGCACGTCTGTGTGGGTGTGGGTGTGTGTATGTGTGCGTGTGTGTCTGTGTGTGTGTTTGTGTGTGTGTGTGTGTGTTTGTGTGTGTGTGTGCATGTGTGTGTGTGTGCATGTCTGTGTGGGTGTGGGTGTGTGTATGTGTGTGTGTGTCTGTGTGTGTGCGGGTGTTTGTGTGCATGCCTGTGTGTGTGTGTGTGTGTGTGTGCTGACCAGAGGAGCACTGCCACCACTGAGGATTAATAGGTAATTTATCCCGCTGTTCGACAATGTTTTCCTTTGGACAGGAATCAAAAGGATTTAGAGATGCGCCGTGACTGGTGGCACATAAAGGGAGCGGCCGCCTGCCTGCTTCTCTCACTATCATAATGACGACTCCAACTGTTCCCACAGTTTAGCTTTGCGGTGGGGCGCCATTTTGTGGTTGGTGGTCATGCAATGTCATCAACGTTTTGTTTGTCAGTGGTCGTTTGGGATCTGTAGTGGTTAATAGTGTCTTTTTTGTGGTATCACAGATTTGGCTGCCATACTTGGTTATTTCCTGTCGTATCATTCTCTACTAGTTATCTGTGTGGTTATTGCCTATGTGGTCATATGCTACAGTATGTACTTGTTTATTTGTTTATTTAAACAGATCCCCATTAGTCATCACCATAGTGAAGACTATTCTTCCTGGGGTCCACATAAAAGACAATCAACAAGGGAATAATTATTCAAAACAAGAAAAAATAATAAAAAATGAGACGGCATTAAAATAAATTACAAGTTGCAGCTCATTTGAGAGCTGTATTTGTATTTGCAGCCAACAAACCAAATAGCTAACACCAAAAACTACTGCATCATAGTCGAGGCAAAAGTCAAACTGGGCTAAACCTTATTTCTTTCCAGATGACGGCTTTCAGCTTTCTTTTTGAAACTGGATTTATTTCTGATTAAGGATTAGATATTGGGGGGAGTCCAGCTCCTTCTCCCAACTCCTCCCTTCTTCCTGATGATTTTGGCAACTTCTTTGACAAGAAAGTTAACAATATCGGATCTTCTTTCCCCCACCCCCCCGGTTCGACACGCCATGCACCAACCTCACCTCCCCACCCTCTCCTCTCCACATCCCACCTACCCTACCTTCCTCTCCTACCCTACCTTCCTCTCCTACCCTACCTTCCTCTCCTACCCTGCCTTCCTCTCCTACCCTACCTTCCTCTCCTACCCTACCTTCCTCTCCTACCCTGCCTTCCTCTCCTACCCTGCCTTCCTCTCCTACCCTACCTTCCTCTCCTACCCTACCTTCTTCTCCTACCCTACCTTCCTCTCCTACCTTCCTCTCCTACCCAACCTTCCTCCCCTCTCCCCTAACAAGGTTCTCAACCTTGTTACATCTAGCCCCCCCACCCCACGGAAAGTCAAGGGATCTTCTAATTTCATCAGCATCCTTAAAGGCTGCATATCGACTCTTGAGATCCAGCTGGCCAGCTCGGTTGCTAGCTCGTCGGTGCAGTCCTAGGCTAATAGCGAGCCACGCTGCAGCAGAGTCTTGCTAGTCAGGCACGTTGGCCGCACGCAGCCAAATCACTTTCTAGTAGTTTTCTGTGTGCTGTAGTATCGGTGAATTAGACCGGTGTCTCCAGAGAATCTGAGGAAGTACGCTGCCCAGTGTGAGGTGAGGTGAACCCGGTGTGAGGTGAAGACCGACTAAGCCAATTAGTGTCTAACCCAACGTCGGAGCCAGAGGCGAAATGTGTTTCACTCAACTGACACTCAGTCTTTCATTCATTATTAAACACACTCAACTCGAGCGGCTGACCTATTGTACGTATTCTGTGGGTAAATAGTTGCCCTCAGAAGTAGACCTTCTCAGTGTCTTGAGGAAGATGTTATTGCAGAGTAGACCTAAATCATGCTCAGCTACAGATACAAACCTCATACCACTGCAGCATGAACCACATCTAATAGGCTCTGTGCACCAGCTTCACTACTTCCTGAAAGTCACTTGGCTTCTTTATTTCCTGTCCAATATGATTGGATTAAGTGATTAATCAGGTGTGCGCTGGGTCTTCCGCACACCTGATTAATCACTTAGGCCAATCATATAGGACAGGAAATAAAGATGCCAAGTGACTCTCAGGAAGTAGTGGAGCTGGTGCACAGAGCCTATTGGGGTTACCAAAAAGTTACTTTTCAAATCAATTATTCAGGTATTGTAGATGTACTGCAGTCATGAACTCCATATGAAGTGGATTCCTTTCATTGTGACATGCGGTTACATAACCTGCTACATGCAGTGCATTAGACTCCACGATGCATCAAAGACGAGTCTGGTGTCATTATCGTACCTGTAATGAAACCCAACAGTGTATAGGGAGGGTGATGTTACCCGTTGCTTACCTGAGGGCTTGAAAGGGAGAATAGATCCGGTACGCACACGCACACACACGCACACACACACACACACACACACACACACACACACACACACACACACACACACACACACACACACACACACACACACACACAAAGGGAAACGCACACAATAGGGCACGTCTCCTCCCACACACACAACACATACTGTAGATGCAAAGACCCCCCCCCCCACACACACATCCTGGGAGCGGCCAACAAATCCGGCACAAGTCTTCGTTCCTGTACGCTCTGGCCAGTCTGTCATGGCTGTGTGTAACGCCCTGCCCCTCCCTCTGTCTCTGGACAGGCCCGCCGGCCGCATGTCCAAGCCCCCGGGAGGAGGCGGAGACCTGCGGCCCTCCAGCACCATCAGCGAGGCCTCCACCGCCGTCACCTCCTCCACTGTGGACACCGCCTCAGGGTCAAAGGTCAGTTACTTCCTCTATTTGTGTGTGTGTGGAGGGGGGAGGGAAGGGGGGGGTCTTAATTGAAATAAACTCTTTTTATTTAATTGAAATCGGCTTTCTAAGCACAGATCCAGCTTGTTGCAGTAGGCTGTCGGAACAGGTGGTCTGACGGGAAAACGCACCTGTTTGCAACGAGAATTAGAAGGAGGTCGGAATCCTGAGACGAGCTTATAAAACGCCTCACATAATTACAACGATTAGCAAACGTCAATGACCGTTATTGTCTCGGCGGCAGTTTCACGGATCGATGACCACAGAGGTCATTCCTCTGCGCCGTATCCCCCAGGTTGACCGGTAGAAACGGTTTGATCCGGTTTCTGCTGACTCACGCTGAGACAATGATGAATAGCTCGGGGTGCATTCTGGGTGGGCTGTTAGAGCCCAGCAGTCATGGCGCGGAGGGTGTCATTCTGCCCATAGGGGGCTTATTTAATTAAAGCTGACTGCAGATGGTAAAAGCCAGACTTGTGGTTTATATGATTTAATGAGACTTCTACTGTGCCTATCTGTCATGGGATGCGTGTGTGCGTACGGGCGTGCGCGTGTGCGTGCGGGCGCGTGTTGTAATGGGCTCTGCATCACGCCATACTCTGTTGTGATCCCAGTGAAACAGCCAAGCACACACTGCCCCGCTGACCACAGATTAGACACACGGGACCTGATGGTCACTTTCATCATCTTTTATGACAATAGATACAGTAAGCTTTCTATGGGTCTTAGACTGGGTCTTAACTGGGTCTTAACTGGTAAAGCTATATCCTGCTGTACCTGAGCTATTTTGAGCCTGGTGTGAATAGGTTAGCATAGGAGGGATATCACTTATCCACCTCTTTCACTATCTCATACAGTACACACACACACACACACACACACACACACACACACACACACACACACACACACACACCATTCCAAAACCGAGTCCCACCTATCAACAGGTGTCTGGGGCTGTGATTAAGTGCGGCACCTGGGACCAGATGACAGGGCGTCCGCCACATACACTCGTCCGTGTGCCGGTAGATACCGTGCCTGTCACCACGGTAACCTTGCGTACAGTACCTCTTGTCTATTCCTGCGTCCCCTCTAGGGCTGGGTTAAAAAAAACGATTCATCGATTCAGAATCGATTCATGAATCCCAAAATCAATCTTTTATTTAATGAATGAATGAATAAATGAAGGAATGAATAGTTCATTAATTCATTCAATGATTCATTCCTTCATTCATTTTTGGAAATCAGTATCGATACCCAGCCCTAGTATTGATGTGTTGCATCACTTGGCAGTCATGTAATTAAGATTACAGCTAAAAAAATTTTAGTAACACTAACCGAATCGAATCGAATTGATTCTGAACCTTGTGAATCGGAATCGAATCGATTCTTGAAATTCGAATCGATACCCAGCCCTAGTCCCCTCTGCTCAGCGGGGATCAAATAAGATGGCGGACATACTGTACACACACCTGATTGAGCTCTCTGAAGCGCTGTACAGTAGGAGTTATCGTTTTCCTCTGTTATTCAGTCATCACGATATGTTATCATGTCAATTTAATAAGTACGCATGTCTTCAGGATTCATGACAACTATCACCATTATGCAAATCGATAGTCCCCACAGGGATTTACTGGAAAAATACCAGCTAATGCTGTATTGTTGACTGTTAATGTTACTAAAAGCCATCGTCCTCTGCAGCTGGCACAGCTGGCCAGCCAAATAGTGGTTGTGCAACACCTTCCCATGGCAACAATGCTCATTCTCAAAGCTGTGTTATGAAACAGAGCTAACTCTAGCTAGCTAGCTAGCTGAACGTCT
>NC_140249.1:20663365-20710865 GCF_949987555.1 Borostomias antarcticus | reverse complement strand
TATCTCCCCCCTCTCTGTCTCTATAGGACCCTCCCCCTCTCTCTCTAACCCCCCTCTCTCTCCCCTCCTATAGTCCATTGGCTGATTTAAATGTGGTCATGTTGCATCACACACCCCTTGATCTGATAGGATGTCATTTATCCTCATTGTCCCAGTGTGGTCTGGTCTTCCATCCCCTGTGTGTGTGTGTGTGTGTGTGTGTGTGTGTGGTGTGTGTGTGTGTGTGGTGTGTGTGTGTGTGTGTGTGTGTGTGTGTACCAGTGTGCGTGCGTGTGTGTGTACCAGTGTGCGTGCGTGCGTGTGTGTGCATGCATGTGTGTACCAGAGTGCGTGTGTGTGTGTGCGTGCGTGTGTGTGAGGGAGCAGATAAAAGAGCTTGATGTGGGGAATGTCTCCTTCAAAACTCCTTGGATTATTTTTAACCAATTACTCTTTAATCCAGGCCCAGCCTTATCACCTATCAACAAAACACTCCACTGCCCGGCTCAAACGCACACACACACACACACACACACGCACACACACACACACACTGGCACATTCTTGTGCTATCATAACACACACACAATGACAAGGATAGGCACTAATTCTCAACGACAGGCATGTACACACATATACACCCACACCCCCCCCCCACACACACACACACTTACACACACATTCTAGCATGCTGTCACAATGTCCACTGGGGGGAAAAAAACTTATTTCATGAGAGGTCCTCTCTATATATTTAGAGGTGTGAACTAATTAAGACAGGAGTGGGGGCCGTGTCAGAGGGGCACATAGTGGCATGATACTGATGCCATGGAGGGGTTAGTAGTTGGCTGGTAGTTGTAAGGGGCGGGGAGGTTAATAGTGGTGTAGGTGGGGGCAGATATTTGTGGGTGGTGAGTAACCGCCCTCTCTTTCACACACACACACACACACACACACACACACACACACACACACACACACACACACACACACACACACACACACACACACACACACACACACACACAACTAAACACATCCGCGCACACACACTATCTTGACCACTCTCATACTCACTTTCTGTATTATTCTCCCTCTTTCTCTTTGTTTTTCTCTCTCTCTCCCCCTCCTTTCCTCTCTCCCTCACTCTCCCTGTCTCTCTCTCTCTCTCCTCCCCCTCTCTCTCTCTCTCCTTTCCCCCCCCCCCCCCCCCCTCTATCTCTCCCTCTCTCTCTCTTTCTCTCTCTCTCTCTCTCCAGACAGCAGGGAGGAGTCAGTCCTGGGTAGTATTCCTCTACCCAGCTATGTCATTTCCCCTGTGGAACCAGACGACCACATCAGCCGCAAGTATGCTTTCAAGGTACAGCCCTCACTTCACCTTCTTATGTACTGGATTTGATCGTTCCTACGTGATTTTACAGTTACGCTTCATGTTTTCGTGTATTATGTTTCTGGCTCATGTTTGTTTATTCAAAAGATGTGATAAGATGCTGATGTTTTCTTTATGAAAATGAGTTTTCACACATTTTGGTTGCTTTCAATGCGTACCAGTTTAAGTTCAATTTCACTTTCAGTTCAAATTGACATTTTGCTACATGAATCTGTCCCTCTTATTGGCTACTCTGTTATTTCTCCCTAATCAAACACCAACATGCCACCTGTTGTTATGTCTGTACAGTATGACAACGTTTGTCAATAACGTTCACTTTTCTGCAAAGAAGTCTGTCGCCTCGAGTTCAGAATTCATAGTCCTTCTCGCCGTGAGTCCTTCCACAAGATTTGACTTGTTAAACTTTCGACATTTGAAATTGGCAGTCACAAACCAATAACATGTTGTTCCAAACTGCTTAACACAGTCTCAGCTGTACGTGTACCAGGCTTTAGGCCAGAGATCAACACCTCAGCCTTGAGCAGACTTGGGGTTATTACTATCTATCAGTCATAGTCTGGATGGGGCCCATATCCTCCTGTAAAGTCCCCTGCTAGTAGTTCCATCCCCCTGGGACCAGGATGCCTGTGTCTTCCTCTCCTCCTCCAGCCTCTGTTGACACACGCGGTCAATGGAGCAGGTTTCAGGTTTCAGTCCCACTCACTCCGGGACTGCAATAGAACCTTGCTGGTAGTATGATATATACTCTAGTTGTGAGAGAACCACAACGTTCCCACAACCTTTTCTCATCCACCTTCTCACCTTTCACGACAATGGTTCAACGTTGATTCAATGTTTGTGTGCTACCCTTGCCAGACCACCGTTTTAGCCTTCTCTTGTTTGTGCCATGAGAAAGGCTCGCATTAAAGCCATATTCCCTAACTGGAAAAGTCCTCAAACTGGAAAGTATGTTGTATATTGTGGCGTTAACTGTTCAGATTCAACTCCAGATCTAGGCTGGTTCAGTTCAGTGAAATGTTTTAGTAATCCCCTCTAATCTCTGATCAGGATATTAAGTAGCACACTGGGAAACCCGCCCAATCTATCAAGACTCCCCCATGGACCTACATGTAGTAGAGCTTGTCGGTTTGTGTGTGTGCGCGTGCGTTTGTGTTTGCGTGTGAGAGAGTGTGTGAGGGTTCTTACGCGCACACACACTATTCATGTCACTAGTCATTTGCATTGCAACCATCTCCTGAAATAGACATTCCCGACCTAACTATGTCACCCCTAGAAATATCCAAGGTTAGACACCCACCTCCCATCACGACACAACCAAACCGGCTCTGGCTTGGAGACCCTCCCCTTGTCCCCTATTCGCTCAACTCTGTACCCTTTCTTGTTCCCATTGGTGGGCTGCCCTCGCTTGGACCCCTGTGAGTGTGTGAGGTCGCCCAATGAGACACAAGTGCACCGTCCTGTCATAAATAGGTACTGACCTCTCGACCATTCATCTTTAACACGAGTAACCGCTTTCACACCTCATTCACCATTTTAGTGTGGTTTGGTCTGACATTTAAGTTTAATGAGAATATATACAATTTCTGCGTATATATTCCTTCTGTTTTGCAGCATGCTGGAGAGTGGTGTGTGCGTCTTTAGCTCATGTAGTTGTGGTCTGCCATATTACCTGTTGTATCCTCTATTCCTATAATCTTCTTCGTCTTAAGACTCTCTGTAAACATATTTGGCCTCTCTCTTCTATGTGCTGCTCTCTCTGTGTGTCGTACCCAGCATGCACTTTGTGGAGGTTCCATTTCTCAAACGGTGAATTCTGGCAGTTGGAAATAACCTACAGCAACATTTAGTCCAAAACAGGATAGTCTCTATTCAGATTTCTTGTATCAGGAATATATCACAACGGCACAACTCCTGTAGCTCATTGTTTTGGAGTCGCCCATTCTCCTACAGGTTTATGTGTGTGTGTAGACGGTATTAGGGTGTGTGTGTTTTGGGGTTATCGGGCCGGGGCCTCTAGACAGAGATAGATAGACCCCCGGGGGTCTGAGAGGTCTGGGGCCGAGGCTGGAGAGGGGAGCTGGACTGCTGCTATTGTTAGCCACCCTGCCTGCAAGTGGGAGCTATTTTCAGTTTAGGGATGGAGGGGTGATAAGGGACGGAGAGAGGGAGGGGGGGGAGGGGATGGAGGAAGGATGAGGTTTTCAGCGGAATGGAAGGGAGATGGATGCGCTGTGGGGAGGGAGTGAGTGAAAGGGGAGAGAGGAAGAGAGAGAATCGTCCCTGGGTGAGCAGCGTGCAGGTGTGACGGTCACACACACACATGAATAATGTGCCACTCAGCATTCCTGCCTAAGAGAGAGGGGCTACATTTAGGGGCTGTTTTTGTGGTTGTGTGTGTGTGTGTGTGTGTGTGTGTGTGTGTGTGTGTGTGTGTGTGTGTGGAAGGGGGGGGGGGGGTCAAAAAGAATGGTAATGTTTAGGGTCAAAGAGATATAGTAGTAGTGAAGGGGACAGGGGATTTGATACCAACAGAAACACATTGGCAGATATTTGTGTGTGTGTGTGTGTGTGTGTGTGTGTGTGTGTGAATGTCAAAAAAGCGAGCAGATTTAAAGGCACCCCAGGAGGCTGAGCCAGAGACGGCCTTCTGGCCTGACCTTTACCCAAGACAACCTGGGGCTAAGAGGCTTACACTCAGCCAAACTGTAGTGTAGCGTAGTGTGTGTGTGTGTGTGTGTGTGTGTGCGTGCGTGTGTGTCTGTGTGTGTGTGTGTGTGTGTGTGTACTGCTGTGAAGGTTATCTAGGTTTGCTACTAACCATACCTCAGCCCCAACCCTCAAAGCCCTGCATGTAGAAGATGTGGAAATCAGAAAAATCTGACATTAAAAAATGATAACCACCCAAAAATCACACAAAAATACAGTCATACATACAGTCCCCCTCATTCCTCCACTACCAGACACCTTGAAAGAGCTGATGATGTAACAACTTCGTCCAGGGCATGGGACAAAAAAAGTAGTCACAGGCTGACGAATTCAAGCCTTAGTTTAGCCTACAGGTAGCATACATTTAGGGTCTGGAATTATATCAAAAGTGACTTTGTTTTACAAGACTATCGTGAAGCAATTACCCATTTAATCCATAATCAATAATGATTTTCTCACTCTATAATGCAATAAAATAATTACACTATTAGGAGAAAAATATTTTGCTCACTTTATAATGTAATAACTGATGGAAAATGTTATTACAATATGCGCAAAAAGTTTGTACGTTCTTCGCTCAGCATTTTCTTACATTATCGACCAGTTATTACAAAATGCATTGTTGTTGATATATTATCAGCTCTTACACACCTCTGCTAGGTTTATTACTCTGCATACATATTTAATGAACACATTGAGGATGGAGAGAATTAGTGTTTTAATTATCATTTGCACGCCTCGGCTGTCTGGCAGATCTGCCCGCTTATTTCCTGTCCTAAAACCATGAAAGGAAGTAGTACATTTTGCTGTGATAGAAAACAAAGCACATTCGATGACTTGTTAGTTACACAAGGATGATGAATTGATGATGTCGTGTGTTATTGCCAGAGTAACTGCCTTGGTACTGTAGTACAGTACAGTACAGTGAGCCAGCTGAGCTTGGTGTAATAGCTTTGTCATTGAATGAAACATTTTCATTGAAAGAAAATCACAGAGAAAATCTATTTATTGAAATATAGGAGATAGAACTTCCCTTGTTAGAGTTCTGTGTACAGTAGTTCTCCAGTACCTTTTATTGATCAGTCAAACTGCTCCCTGTCGTGGGTTGGAATTGGAGCGTTTGCAGTTACTCTTCTGTCACTCATGCAAACTCTGTTTCTATTGGTCCGTACTGATGTGTCTGTTCCTCTATTGGCTGAGTACATTTCTATGTGGCTTCTTTGGCTGGTGCTGATGTCTACCTGTCTTTCTATTGGTTGGTCTATACGTGTGTGTGCGTATCGTCTGGACATCTCTACTGATTGTATTGGCTGTATTGGCTGACTCTTTTGTGTGGGCTAGCGTTGATGTATCTGTCTTTCTATTGGGTAGTGCTCAAGTGTGCCCTACCAACCGGCATCTCTCTTTAAGACAGCGACTCTCCCCAACTGTGGCCCTATTAACCCCTCGTCTGTCAACTCTCTGACCCACCCCCCTCTCTCTCTCCCCATAGGCCAGCCACACGGGCATGCGCTCGTACATTTACAACCGGAGCTCTGTGATTGGCTCTCAGGCGGAGCACGGGGGCATGAGGACGTACTTCTTCAGCGCCGACACCCAGGAGGACATGAGTGGCTGGGTGAGGGCCATGAACCAGGCGGCCCTCATGCAGAACCACACGGCCATGCTCAAGAGGTACTGGTCTCTCTCTCTCTCTCTCTCTCTCTCTCTCCCTATCTCTCTCTCTCTCTCTCTCTCTCTCACTCTCTCCCTCTCTCTCTCTCTCTCTCTCTCTCCCTATCTCTCTCTCCTCTCTCTCTCTCTCTCTCCCTCTCTCCCTCTCTCTCTCTCTCTCTCTCTCTCTGTAATAGTGTTTATTATCAGTCCAGTATGGGAGAAAACTTGGTAGAGAGTGTGTGCACATGTGCAGGTGTGTGTGTGTGTGTGTGTGTGTGTGTGTGTGTGTGTGTGTGTGTCCACGTGTGTTATCCCAGCGAAAGACTGTTAGGGTGTTTTTGCTCCTCCCTGTCTGAGTCTAAAGGCTGTAATGATTTTCCTTCAGCTGGTTGGTCTCCTTGATTAGCATTGCAGACAGACAGGGTGTGGTCTCTGGAGGTGTGTGTGTGCGTGTGTTTGTGTGTGTGCGTGTGTTTGTGTGTGTGCACGTGTGTGTGTGTGTGTGTGTGCCAGTCTTGTTCCATTGTTTTGCCCGTCACCTATGTTCTCAGGTTACATTGGTGCAGGGGCGTGGCATTGGCCACTCTCCCAAACACACACACACACACACATTAGTGGACTACTGTATACTCAGGCTCAGACATCTGACCAGATTCCATGCTGAGCGTGATGGGGAGATGCTACTGTAGGTGACTGACAGAAAAGAGAAGCAATTTAATAGAGAGAAAGAAAGAAAGAAAGAAAGAGAAAGAAAGAAAGAAAGAAAGAAAGAAAGAAAGAAAAAAAAAGAAAGAAAGAAAGAAAGAAAGAAAGAAAGAAAGAAAGAAAGAAAGAAAGAAAGAAAGAAAGAAAGAAAAAGAAAGAAAGAAAGAAAGAAGGAAAGAAAGAAAGACACACACAGACAGACAAAAAACAGACAGACAGACAGACAGTAAGAGACAGAGATACAGACAGACAGTGAGAGACAGACAGACAGACAGACAGACAGACAGACAGTGAGAGACAGAGATACAGACAGTGAGAGACAGAGATACAGACAGACAGACAGTGAGAGACAGACAGACAGACAGACAGTGAGAGACAGAGATACAGACAGGCAGACAGACAGACAGACAGACAGACAGACAGTGAGAGACGGAGATACAGACAGACAGACAGACAGACAGACAGACAGACAGACAGACAGACAGACAGACAGACAGACAGACAGACAGTGAGAGACAGAGATACAGACAGACAGACAGACAGACAGTGTGTGTGACCAGCAGAGTGGAGGAATCTGACCTCCCTGTCAGATCTGTGCTACCTGCCATAACACACACTACGCAAGCGCGACAGGTAGCCTCACTACTGTACACCATGCCACTGTCCAAATACTGTACATGTCGTCAGGACCCTAAACGGACCGATACGATCATGGCCGACCTCTCCCATCCTGTCCTGTCCTGTCCTGTCCTGTCCTGTCCTGTCCTGTCCTGTCCTGTCCTGTCCTGTCCTGTCCTGTCCTGTCCTGCACCCTGTCCTGTCCTGTCCTGCACCCTGTCCTGTCCTGTCCTGTCCTGCACCCTGTCCTGTCCTGTCCTGCACCCTGTCCTATGTCATCTACAACAGTGTATGCCTTAACCCTAGTCAAATTCTTAGTATGTGTGAACCATATACATGGCTATAAATAGATCTTGAGTCTTGAGTGTCACTGACAAAGAGAGTGTGTGTGTTGAATTCACACAAAAATTCAGTCAAAATCTTGACTTCACATAAGAGCCTTATTAATTATTATATTAATGCAGATCTAACATCCTGCACGTTGTCCTATAGTACATGAGTGTGTGTGTGTGTGTGTGACTGCCAGTGTCAACATAATGCATGACAGAGCAGAGGAGAGGGGGGAGACAAAGACATGGAGTGATGGATAAGATGTAAGAAACGTGTGTGTGTGCGTGTGTGTGTTTGTGCGCGTGTGTGTGTAGCTAACCAATTCACCATAGAAAGTTGTAAAGTGCTCTTTCTTTGAAGAATGAGACGAGACACGTCCATCCATTATTCATATGTCAGTCAGGAGAAGTGATGGCGTCTATCAGCTGAGATTTCCCAGTCAGCCTTCATCCACCCTCAGCTATTTGTTTCAGGCGGCGGTGGCTGTCAGTTCCATTAGCTGGAGAAACCCAAGAGGCTAGGCTAACGCTACGCTAATCATCATAGAGACACCCAAGGTGCTAGGCTAATGCTACGCTAACCAGCCTAGAATGAATAAACCAAGAGGCTACGATAATGATACGCCAATCAATCTTGATTAACCCATGAGGCTCGACTATGCTAAGGCTAACCAACTCAATTTCTAGATGGCGGTATAATATGCCTGTAGATGAGGGCCTTGTCCCCCATGTCTTTACAAGGTCATTATGCATTTCAGTATTAGTCAGGCCATGAGACAGTCACAGATCAACAGAAAAGCTCAAATCATAGCAGCCTGGAAATCTTCAATTTAGGTCACAGTCGGCTAGATGATGGAATTTAATAATGAATGACTAATTGCCGATGATACGTAAGAGGCTCTTTTGAGATCCTTTGAGAAAAATCAGCTGTCAGAATAACTGATGATGCTAGTTTATCCTGGGAAAGAGAGAGGGAGGGAGAGAGGGAGAGGGAGAGGGAGGGAGGGAGGGAGGGAGAGAGTGAGAGATACACGAAGAGAGTTTAATGAATGAGAGATTTGGGATGAAGGAAACTAAAGCATTGGTATTCTCTCGGTGTCCCGTCTCCCTCCCAGGCTGTCAGACAGTCAGAAGTCAGAGAAGTCCGACACATCGGAGCTCCCGGCGGTCTCGCAGACCACCAACCACGTCACCGCCAACCACGCCGAGACCTCCCCCGAGCCGGCCGACCCCCTCCCCGCCGGCGCGGCGGTCCCGGAACCCGCCGAGATCCACCGAGACGCGGAGGAGCCCTGCGGCGTCCGGACCGACTCCCCGCCCCCCGTGGAGATCCCCGCCGGTGGGAGGGTCGACATGGACGCCCCCCCGTCCGACCCCACGCCACACCTCCCTCTCGAATTGGCCTCGTCCTCCGTCTCCGCGGCGTCGTCTCGCGCCCCGTCTCGCGCCGCCTCCACGCTGCCCCCTGGTGGCTGTCTGAGGAACGGCATGATCCCCACGCCCATGCTAGAGCCCAACGGGATAGGGGCAGGGACCTACCAGAGGGCCACACTGCCCCCTATGGACGGCCACAGGCAGGTGCATAGGAGCGCCCAGAGGAACGCCTTCGAGCAGGTGGAGCACTGGGTGAAGGTACAGAGGACAGATAAAGGGTAGGTCACTGGATAATCATAACAAGACACAAAATGTCGTATATTATTTGCTATACTAGTGTATACTGTATAATAATGAAAGCAACACATTTCTCTCTAGTGTTCCATGGTAGCTAGAACATGAGTAGTGATTCATTGTACATGGTTCCTGTATCTTGTACATGTAAACAAATAAACATCCTTGAATTCCGAATCCTGGAAAATCCTGATGAGATTAACAGAATCTCTGTGATTAAAACAAAACAAAAACGATAGATCTGTTCCAAACTCTCTCATCCATTTCCTCTCGGTCTCCTCCCAGGCCGCCCTCTAGAGAGGGCACCCTCCCTCGCCACAGCCCCCCGACCCAGCCCAAGTTCAGCACCGTGGAGGTCTACCAGACCTTGCCAAAGACCCCTCGCCATAGCCCCCCTACCGCAGCCCGCCACGGCGAGTATAAGTACGCCCAGGACCGGCTCAGCCACTTCCGCCTCCACCCGGACCCCAAGACGGGCACCCTGCCCAGGGAGGGCGTGGCGGCGGGGGGCACCACCGTGTGGCAGCTCTACGAGTGGCAGCAGCGCCACCAGTTCCGCCACGGCAGCCCCACCGCCCCCCTGTACACGCCCGCCCCGGACTACCCCTTCGGCCCGCGGCCCCCCTCCACCGTGCCCCCCTCCGCTCCCCGGGCCTCCTCGGAGGCGTCCCGCTGCGTGTCGGTGCCCCCCTCGCCCTCCGACATCCCGCCCCCGGGACCCCCGCCGGGCTACGGGCGGGCCTTGTCGCCCCCGCGGCGGCCGCACACGCCCGCGGAGCGCCTCACGGTCATGCCCCAGGGGGAACGGTCGGTTCTGGACGGACTGCTGTCCAGCTCTCCTCGCAGGGCCAAGTCTCAGCTGCTGAAGGTAAGACAGTCACAGCATCATCACAGCGCCTAACATACTCGCCTCCAGCTACATCAGGCAAGACCTTTAACTTTATGAATTTTCTGTACATCTCTATCTGGGTAAATGATTCATCGTTCGTTCAGGTTTTTGCACACTGTGAGACTGAACCTCTCACCAAATAAATCTGGACTGGAGGGACACTAGGGAGCCTGTACTTTGATCTCAGAAAGTTCTAGCTGAGGTTTCGTGCTGAGATGGTGTTATGAGTCATGATGGGAATTTTAATTCCCAAACAGTAACTGAAGTGAGTCTGCGCTCCTCTCTGCTCTCCTCTGATGTGTGTCCTCTCAAGGCTCAGAGAGCCAACGGTTTCTACTTCTGTAAGCCTTATTGTGAAACAGAAAGGTCCAACCAGACGCTTTAGTAGTGACAGACTGTCTGTGGCACCCAGTACGACCTGTGCTCCGGTAATCTGAATGGTTGCTTTATACAGTAGCCTATGACAATGGCAATTCCTTAAGGCAACCAGTCCACTATTGCATACTACCCTACTGTAGATATCTATTATACTGCTTGTGAATATTCACACAAACAAAATCAATCAATCAATTTTAATTCAGAAATGGTGTTGGAAAATTTCATGAGTATAGTGATAGTCGATCTTTGTTCGATCTTTGAGTTTAGTGATGGCAGCTGAAAAGGCTATTAAACTGTAGAGTGTATGTGTGGTGTGTGTGTGTGTGCGTGTGTGTGTGGTGTGCGTCTGTGTCTGTCTTTGTCTGTGTGTGTGTGTGTGTGTGTGTGTGTGTGTGTGCCCAGTCTGCTACTATAGAGAGACGGTCCATCCTTCCCTCCGGGTACATCACACACACAGTCAGCGCTCCCAGCCTTCACGGGAAAACGGTAAGGTGCACACACACTCAAACACACAGTATCAAATCAAATCAAACTTTATTTGTATAGCACATTTCATGCACAGAGGCAACACAATGCGCTTTACAGAGAGCAGTACACACATTCACTTTGTTTAAAAGCTGAATGAATCTTAAGTCAGCCACCTGTTGAACTGGTAGATATCTAAGCTAAACTAGTTACAGTAAGCCGACATGTAGACCAATGACACAAGGTATAGAAGAGTTCATATCACAACATGAAATGAGGTAGAGATTGCATTAAGGAAATGGCCTGTTACTTCGCCTCACTATGATGAGTAATAATTGATTCTTCTTTTTGAGCCCTGTTAGCCCTGCTGTATCTACACACCGTGGATACAGCATTTGTTTTACCATCTATCCGGCCAAGGTCAATTCAGTTTCAAATCAATTATTTCAGGAAGTGGTTTGAATTTTTAGATTGAGTAGCTGAAATACAAACAAAAATACAACCACAAAAATCTTTCTTAAAATGAAAGGCCTCCAAAATGACTTTTTCCCCTAATGAATTACAATTTGAATTCACATCCAAAATCATTGAATTTGTAGATGTAATTGACTGAATTGAGCCAAGTAGTGCTATCTGTCTATTCATTTATGTGGGGGAAACAGCCTGAGGAGCTCACCCTCCTCCTCATTCAGCTCCGGAGACACCAGGCTAAGATGGCTAACGCGCGTCTCCACACGCTAGCCCAGCTCCAGCAGCTCAACAGCCCCACAGCCCCCTACTTCCGCACCAACAGCAACACCATCACCAACCCCTACCTCGCCACTGGGCCCTCTCCGGGTCACCACCCCGGCCCCACAGGCCCCTGCTACTCCCAGGTTGGGGCCCCCAGTTAGCCTAGCTGCTTGCCCGCCTGCTAGCTCCGTGGTACTAGTCAGTGAAGTTGTGAGCTAGCCCTGGGCATGGCTACTGAATGTGAGCATTAGCATTATTCTGGCTAACCTCATCGAGACCCATTTGTCCTTTTAGACCATTGCGGTCTGTAGATGTGGTTGCACCTCGCTCTGCTAGGCTTGTATGTAGCGATGGTTAGCATGTAATGCTAGCTACTCTGTATATTAGCATGTGGTTGTGCTATACAAGTTAGCATCCATCACGACATCTCATGCTTGGCTGACTGCTTGACAGTAGATGGGAGTTTGCTTTGGGCGCTTTTTTGGATGAGACTGGGCTGGAATGTGTGTCTCCCTCATTTCATGGCATTTTTGGAAGTTTCTTTGGCATAGTGTGATGGGAGTTTGCTTCTAAGAAAAGCTATTATTTGGCTTGTGATCTTGGAAGATGCTGCTTATTCTGTTATTATTCTATTTTGTATGTGCCTGCCGCATACTGTAGTCCCACAGTGTCTGGCATGAAGTAGCCTAGAGCCAGTACACTGCCTATTGAGTGCTCATTTAGAAATGTATACTGTACTTTAAGTATGAATAAGTGCGTTTGTGTGTGTGTGTGCACACACGTGTGTGTGTTTGTGTGTGTGTGTGCATGTGTATACAGTATGCAGCTGCAGGCTTTGGAAGATGCCTAAACCTGACCTTTGTTTATGTTTAACTTTCTTCCCTGTTTATGAGTCACATCTAACAATCTTAACAGATGGCCTATGATTGCAAACGACTTACAAATCGCATGACTCCTTTTTGATTTCAGTGTCAACATCACTTATTACCAATGGTATTACTCTCAATCCATAATATATTATGACGTTTGAATAGGCTTATGTTTAGCCAAGCCGATACTATAGACTATAGATCCGTACTCATCCATCTTTAGATCCGTACTCATCCATCTTTAGATCCGTACTCATCCATCTTTAGATCCGTACTCATCCATCTTTCCACTCCACCCTGAAGGCGGACGATACCTACCTGCAACTGAAGAAGGACCTGGAGTACCTGGACCTAAAGGTGGGAACTGTGGATCACTTCTCTTCTATTCCTCTTCTCCTCCCCTCTGTATTCCCTCTCTCCTCCTTTTCAGAGCGACACGTAGGCCTAACGCTTAGTCCCAGTCCTCACACTAACACACTCACTTTCCTACTCACTTACTGCTCATTTCTCAAAGAGAAGATCTTAGTATGAGAAACGGGGGGTCAGCAGGTGTCGTGTGTGTGTGTGTGTGTGTGTGTGTGTGTGTGTATGTCTGTTTAGATGGTGAAATACCAAACTTCAGAAAGGGGATCAGAAATACAAGCATTCACAAATTCTACCGTTGTAGAGTTGTACCGTCGGTTTGCTGAAGCGGTCGCGTGCTTTTAGTGGCGGCCATTTTGTGACCGCAGCTCTCTGTCTCCATCTGAAACAGATCAAAGCTATAGAACCCTTGGTCCTCATGGTTCACAGTTTACTACTGCACTGCACTGCTGGGCCTCTCAGGTCCCTATGGAACGTAAGCACCGGGCACACAGTGTGTGTGTGTGTGCGTGTTGTGCGTACGTGTGTGCGTGCGTGTTGTGCGTACATGTATGTGAGAACATCCCATTGCCCAACACTGTCTGTGCCTGTGACTGTGTGTGTGGGGGCCCCGGCATGGCATTGGCCCCGTGCCCCTTCGATCCCCTGCGCGTCCATCCTGGCGTGATGGAGCGGCAGGCATGGGAGGGCTCAGCAGTGCATGTGCTGTGACTGTGGTCCGGTGGTTGAAAAGCCAGCTGCCTGTACCATGATGTAACCTTGTAACCTTGATATAAACCCAGTTCAGCCCTGCGGGGTCACATGGACACATTTGATTCAGCGTACTATCTTCAGACCTCAAACAAGAAGATGTTTCAAACTATGTTTTTTTTCCGATGCTGGGACTATTGGAAGGAGCGGCCATCTTGTAAACGTTTTATTTCTGATTCATTTTGTAGTTCTGTTTTTTTGTGGTACAGTTCCGGGCTTCTTTGTCAGCATGGCTATGAGTAGGATTCACCCGGTGAGCTGTTTCCTTTGGTGCAAAACCCACTCGATCTCATGAGACCACGCAAATTGTCAAAGTACCGTGTGTCGTTTCATGGTTGGTCTCCCAGTGTGCTTTCATGTGGCATTCCCATATTCCAGAGCAGCCTTTGGCAGTCAGTGTCCACACAAGCATAACTGAACACCGCTCTTTGTAACGCCTTGATCCAGCAGGTCGTCGGAGGTCAGACGGTGAAAGAAGCTGGGAAACCCGTCAAGGTGGCGGAAAGCGATGTGGACGTGAGTACCGACGATACTGCCCGTATCGGGACGCTCAACTTTTAGAATTTCTATATAGAATGTCTAACTCCCAGGAAGCTTTAGTTTCAAACGTTTGCTGAAGGAGGTGATGAAGTGAGTAGCTACGCTGTTGAGCCAGTAGGCCTTTGTGGAATAGAATAATCTGGGAAGCAACATACAGTAGAAGCTCCATTTACCTCCTCTTCAGGATTAAAATGCACATGCAGGGATTTCACAATCTAACATACAGTACTGAACTCATAGCTCTTTGAACACCAAACTCCTCATTTCACAGTCACATGTAAAGAATTCATGAGAATGCTGTTTTTTCTGTCTCCGATTAATATTTAATGAATGAGACCAAAAGACAATATCACTTCTGAAGCAGAACAAATGAGTTGAATAAGTAATTGAACAAAATGGCAAATCAAGCTCAAGAGCCTTCAGAAGCCACACATACTTTTTTAATGATTTTGTTTTGCATTTTTTATATGTTTTGAAATAACATAAAAGCAACACTTTTCATTACATTAGATACCAGTTGTTGACATCAGCTATGTAATTTTATACACTTTGAGTTGACAGTTGTACAAATAGAGATGATGATGAATTGATCCAACCGTTCCACTTTTAATCAGGGATTAATTAATTGGGCTCAGAGATTTCTGAGACAAAAGAGGTGCGTGGGATGTACCCGTTTTACATAATGACTTTGCTTTGCATAATTATCAGCTAATGAGACAGGAGAGGTGAGGGACACTCCATCTCCCACACACACAAACACACACTCTCACACACTCACAAACACACACACGCACGCACACTCTCACACACTCACATACACATGCACACACACACTCTCACACACTCACATACACACACACAAACACTCTCACACACTCACATACACACACACAAACACACACAAACACACACTCTCACACACTCACATACACACACACAAACACACACGCACACTCTCACATACACACGCACAAACACAGGTCAGAAGGTGGTCACAGACATTGCGCAGGTAGTAAAGTGTGCGAGGGACAAATGGAGGAGCACACACACACACACACACATACACACACACACACACACACACACACACACACACACACACACACACACACACACACACAGATGGCATGGCCATCTGTAACAACATCCTGCCTTCCTCTACAGGTGAAACTGAGTCGACTATGTGAGCAGGACAAAATTCTGAAGGAGCTGGAAGCCAGGATGAGCTCTCTAAAGGAAGACAAGGTGCTAGCTTCATTTACAGAAAGTATTTCCTCTTGTGAAGTGTCTTGCATTGTTCAAGTCTGAGGAAGTTGTAGTAGATTGGACTCACTCCAAGATTGGAGTGAGTTATGTGTGTAATGCACTTGATGTGTCATTTCCTGTCAAGCAACCAACCCTCAACAGCAAATTAATTGGCAAATCTTCTAATATATTAAATCAAAATCAACGGGTTCCTAGAAATACAGAGGGGTGGGCGTTGTTGACTTTAGACTGGGGGCGGCTGTAGCTCAGTTGGTAGAGCGGGTCGTTCAATGATCGAAGGGTCAGTGGTTCGAATCCCAGCTCCGACTGTCCACATGTCGAAGTGTCCTTGAGCAAGACACCTTACCCAAAATTGCTCCCAATGAGCAGGTTAGCACCTTGCATGGCAGCTACCGCCATTGGTGTGTGAATGTGTGTGTGAATGTGTGTGTGAATAGGTGAATGAGAGGCCATTGTAAAGCGCTTTGAGTGCCGCTAAGGTGGAAAAGCGCTATATAAGTGCAGTCCATTTACCATTTACCATTCCTCTTCAAACTCTAACCTCAACAAGCCTATTGACCTTTGCCCCTGGGGTCCTCCAGGACAAGCTGGAGAGTGTACTGGCCATGTCCCACCAGCAGATGGAGCAGTACCAGGACCAGCCGGCCCACACTGAGAAGATCGCCTACCAGCAGAGACTGCTACAGGAGGACGTGGTGCACATCAGGGCCGAGATCTCACGGGCCTCCACGGTCAGTGTATGTGTGTGTGTGTGTGTGTGTGTGTGTGTGTGTGTGTGTGTGCGTGTGCGTGTGTGTGAGAGAGAAAGAGATTAAATGTATTGGGTGAGTGACTGTGTGTGTGTGTGACATGCTGCCGTGTGCGTGTGTGTGTGTGTCATGCTGCTGTGTGTGTGTCATGCTGCTGTGTCGTGTGTGTGTGTGTGTGTGTGCGTGTGTGCGTGTGTGTGTCATGCTGCTGTGTCGTGTGTGTGTGTGTAGGTGATGGTGAAAGCCTGGGAGGAATACAGCAGACTGGAGAGTTCTGTGGAACAGCTGAGGACAGCTCTCCAGGCCCATGTCAACCACAGCGCCACCCCACAGGTAGGACGCGGTACTGCGTGCAGTATTCAGCATGAAGACTTGACTGGAGACCATGATGTCGGCAGCTATGGATAGGTCCAGAATAGAACAGAACTCTTTAGATTCACTTTTCTAGTTGCCCACACTATTTTTCTACATCAGAAAATATCGTCTTTTGTGTGTACATGAGTGTGTAAATGGCTGTTAGTGTGTTAACACGTTTGTAAATGTGTGTGTGTTTGTGTGTGTTTGTAAATGGATGTCTGTGTACATGAGTGTGTAAATGGGTGTGTGTACCTGTACATGAGTGTGTACAGTAAACAGGTGTACATGAGCATTTAAATGGGTGTGTTTGTGTTCATGAGTGTGTAAACGTGTGTGTGTGTGTGTATGTACGTGAGTGTAAAGGTGTGTATGTGAATGTGTACATGGGTGCGTGTGCGTGTACTCTACATGTGAGTTTGTAAAGGTGTGTGTGTGTGTGTACGTGAGAGTGTAAAGGTGTGTATGTGAATGTGTACATGTGCGCGGGTGTGTGTGTGTGTGTGTGTGTACGTGAGTGTGTAAACTGGTGTGTGTGTCTGGTCTTCAGAAGGAGAAATCCGAGATGAAGCGTGAGCTCTGGAGGATTGAGGATGTGATCGCAGGACTGAGCTCCAGCAAAGCCAACTACACAGTCACCATCGACTCTGTACAGAACCCAGGTAGCCTTTTGTAATTATCGTTTTATTCATTTTCAAATTGCAAGGTTACATTCCATTATATTGTACATGTACACCAGACAGTAGGGTTTGTTTGGACATTGAAGCATCCACATTCCACATTCCCCCAAAAATAAATAAATTCAGTGCAATATATATAGTGGCCATATAGGAAGAAGTGCCAGTGCATAGTTTGTCTTGTGCAGATAAGATAGATCAATAACGCCTTTCAACCAGTCAGAGTCCCATAGATTTAGATTGTTTAGGGGAATCTGGGTTTAAAGCAATGGAGAACCATAGGGATGAAAGGGTAGGGACTTTACAGTAAGTACAGTAGGTAGTAGGTCATTTAAATATCTCTTAACGTCCCTCCAGGCTGACAAGGTGTTATAGACAACAAAGTTATCATGCATTGACTTCATCCCTTAGACTTTGTTAATGAAAGGTAAGGACCGGAGCAGCCTTGGATGACAAGCACAACTCTCTATCCTGACCTACAGTATAAGCACGTCTGTCTGAGAACCAGCGGATCTGTTTGACCTGGCCGACCTGTAATAGAGTTGCATATCTGGAAGAGAGGCGCCCCTCATATTCTTAGGATTAAGTGTAGCGGATTTAACTCCGGGTCTCTTCTTATTCCACATATATTTAGAGACAGCAGTGTTTATTCTCTTGAAAAATGCATGAGCTAAATAACGGGATATTCTGAAAAAAATAAAGTAAGCAAGGGAGTATATTCATCTTTAAATATTCATCTTACCAAAAAATGAATTCGGTAGGACCAAGTATACAGATCCTGTTTAATTTCAGTAAACAAGGGTAGATAATATAAACAAAACTTTTCGGGGGAACAAAAAGTCGAGGGGAACAAAACTCCCAAGATATTTGAAGCCTGTTGTAGCCAGATGAACAGGTACAGTACAGGTATGTCTAAATTAGTACCATGTGGAATGCTCAGGGGCATGGCCATGGACTTGCCTATGTGAACTCTATAACCCAAAACCCTACTGTATGAAGATATTTCTTCAAGTACTGCCTTAATAAACGGTTCAGGATTGGTTATGTAAAGAAGGAAGATCCCGAAGGAAGCATAAAGGGTAATCTTATATTCTTCATCTTTTATTGATATGCCGGCGATATCCTTATTGGTTCTTCTGGCCCGAAGGCTCAATCACCAACGAGAATAGAAGGGGGCATCGTTGACCGCAGCCCCTGCCAACTGAAAATCTATCTGACATAAGACCATTTACTGCATGTTAACAGTAGCTAGAGGGTCAGAGTACATTAATATAACTAGTTTAATAAAGCTAGGGCCCAGGTTCACTCTCTCAAGAACGGCAATCAAAAAAGCCCATAAAAAAACCTATCAAAGGTTTTACAGACATCAAGGGACACAATTATAGCAGGGTCTTCCTGTCCATTTAGGTGATCCACAATATTCAAGACCCGTTTTATGTCAGAGATATACTGTATCTGCTTTTCACGAAGCCTGTTTGGTCAGGTCTAATAATATGTTTCAAGCCGATGTGCAAGGACCTTGGCCACTCTTGAAATCAATGTTGAGCAAGTTTATTGGTCAGAACATTCTAGGGATCTTTATCCTTTTTCAAGAGTAAACTAATGGAGGCGATCTTCCATGTTTTAGGGATCGAGTCATGATTGATCAAATCACTCAGGGCAGGCCTGAATATTGGGCTTAGCTCTGGACAGAAAATCTTATCAAATTCAAGCAAAAAGCCGTCTAGCCCAGAGGCTTTCCCAGTGGGCATTAACTGGATAATTTCCCAAACTTCTTCAGGAGTGAATGATTTGTTCAGGGCCAACCTGTCAGACTTAGACTTGTCTAAGTAGGAAGTAATAATATCAGGGTCAGTATCTTGTGAAGTGTAGAGGGATTCATATAATTCATATAAAGCAATATTAATATGTAATGGGTTATAACTAGTGTTTCTTCTTCTTTCTATTTTTCATTCTGTTCTGTTTTTAGTTGATGTGCCAAAAGCCTGGGTTTATTGCCAAATTTGTAATATTTTTGCATGGTGAAAATTTGTAACTTCTCAGCATGCTTTGTACAGTATGGTCCAGGTTAAGTTTGGCCCTTGCACATGTCAACAGGATCCAATTGGTTTGATAGGGCATTTGTTTATGCCCCTCCTCTAAACGTTATACCTCCTCCTCCAATCCTGTCTCTTTATGGTCCTCAATTTATTTTGTAAAGAAGCAAAATGAACTGTCAGAGGTGACCATCGGGTTCTTGGTCACCTCCCTGACCAAGGCCCTTTTCCCCTGGTTGCTCAGTTTGGCCAGGCGGTCAGTTCTAGGAAGAGTCCTGGTGGTTCCAAACTTCTTCCATGTATGAATGATGGAGACCACTGGGCTCGCTGGGACCTACAATGCTGCAGGAAGTGTTTTTGCACCTTTCCCAAGATCTGTGCCACAATACAATCCTGTCTCAGAGGATTGTCAATTCCTTGGCTTGGTTTGTGCTCTGACATGCACTGTCAAGACTCAAGATCTGTTATTATATATATATAGTTCACACATACTAGGAATTTGACAAGAGTTAAAACATATGCTGTTGACATGTAGGACATGGTGCAGGACAGGACAGTGCAAAGACATGACAGTGCAAAACAGTACAAAAAACAGTGCAAATACAAAATACCAAAAAACAGTGCAACAAAATACAATGCAATGTGCGACCTTATATAGACAAGTGTGCCCACGCAACTCCCTCACGCTCACACCTCTTCTGCAGGCTCGCTGCTGATAGATATAGAGATAGAATCGTAGTTTGGCCCCATTGAAATCAACAGCTCTCCTGGCTATCGTCGCTCTCAGGACAGCTTCCTTGTCTGGGTATCTTCAGAAGAATAGCTGTATGCTCCTGGGAGGACCAGCAGGTCTAGGAGCCATTTAATGTTGAGAGTGCAGCCTTCTTCGATTCTTATGCCTTCCCACGATTCTCTAGGTTGTCACATTTCGATTGGAGCTGATCAATGGTTGTTTCCATGGCGGAGAGCTGAGCGTCATACTCGAGAGCCGTCTTCGACCTCGGAGGTCCTTCTTCTCGCTGTGTTTCGTTGTGTTGCACCCATTTGTTTAGAGAGCTCTTCATTGACGAGACTAAGGAAACGATATCATCGAGTCAGGCGTCAATTGTGTCCAAACGGGCTCCGACCGAATTTCCTTTTAGTCAGTAATAGCGCCATGTTGGATTGGGACTTCCATTTCGACCTGGCTAGGTTCTGAGATCTTGTTGCCGGAAAAAATCGGGAAATCTTTCTCAGTCAGCACTTCCTGACATGACAAGGAAGCACTTGATGTTACTTTGAAAAACTTCTATTGAGGGTAAATGTACTGTAGGTGTATTGTTAAATTAGCAATGGCTTTAAGGGGAGCTCACGCTTCAAACTGCCATCTTCCTCCAGGTCATGTGACTCCCCTCCCACCCAGGTAGCTTTAACGCTGTGACCGCGCGTGTGCGCGCCCGCACTTGTACACGTGTTAGCAACTGTGTGTATTACTAGTTAGGTAGTACTGTTTCCGTGTGTATACGTATGTGCTTACTGTATCTGCCGTTGTTTGTGGATTTCCAGAGAGGAAACTAGTGCCTTCAGTGTCGGACTCTGTAGCGCCTTCCCAGAGCAGCACGCCCCCAGTAGAGAAGGTCCCGCCCCCTGCTCGCAGCTTCCAGACCAGCCCCGCCCCCCACACACTGCCTCTCAACACCGTGCCAAAATGGGTGAGTATATGTCCACAGATCTGCGCTTTAAAGGAATAGTTCAGTGAGATTTGAGTGAACTGTCCCTTTAAATTAGGAGGTTTATAACAGTAGATGAGGTATAAAATGGAAGTTTATACGAGGCCCGGTTGAGTTCTGAATAATAAAAGTGTCCCAAAGATGTTGATCATGTAAACGCCTTGATTGGTTCCTTACTGTAACGTGAGCATACTGAGCCTCTGACGTCCTGTGTGGCCTCTGACTTCCTGTGCGGCCTCTGACTTCCTGTCCGACTCTGAACGACGCAGGCTGAGGACGACGCCCCGCCCAGACCGCCCCTGCCCTGCGTCTACGACTACGAGGACACGCCCCCAGTGGTGCCGCCCCTCCCCAAAGAAGCGTCCGTCATCAGACACATGTCGGTACGGGGCCTGAAGCGCCAGTCGGACGAGAGGAAGAGGGACAGGGAGAGCGGCCATGTCAACGGAGACTGTAAGGTCAGGACACTGTCACCAGGGTTGGGTTCGTTCAGTACCACAGCCCCCTGTGCCCTTAGAAGTTCAGCAGCACACAACGCCGCAAAAACATCCTGCAATAGTAAATAAAACTCTCATTGAACAACAAACTGTGCTCTCGTTGAACAAATTCAGGTTGCGGGTTCGAGCGAGGTCACGGTCATATCATCTTAACGTGTAACTGAATCAGTCGTGCATCACTGAACGTTATTTGACCGTAATCTGAACGTCACTGCTCGGTGTTCCAGGTTGAGTTGCGGTCGTACCTGAGTGAACCGGAGCTGCCGGGGATGGGTCGAGGCAGCAGCACGGGTTCTGAGGGCGACTACCAGACCCTCCCCAGCAAAGGTAACACAGCAGAGAGATGAATACATGACTGTAGTATGACACTGTTAACCAGCTCCGCCCCTTCAATATCACCAAGCTCAATAACAATAAAATACACTTCTCTGTATATTTTAATGTGAAGCATAAGCAAATGTATTTATTTAATCCTTTGGCTCGTTAAAGAGATAACCTGTCACAAAATACTGATATCTCCGACGCAGGGTCTGTCGAGGCGTCCATTTTGAACACCTTGGGTTCAGTGGGTGCTGTGTAGTTAAGCTCCTCCCTCCCGCAGACCGAGTACTTCCTGTGTCTCCCTCAGGTGCGTCTGGCTCGTCGTCCAGGCTGACCCTGAACCAGTCCAGTAACATCTCCTCCTACGTGACCCTGAGGAGAGGAGCAACGGCCTCCTTAGGGAGGGTGAGTCACCAGACGGTATAAGACGCACATACGGACACGACACCCACACACACTCGCTACCGACAGGATGGTGTTACGAAACGTCTAGCGGACCCGTAACGCCTCGCTGCCTCTGTTGGTCCGTGTGACGCGACGAGTGTGAATGACAGTGAGTAGCGAGGGGGGGTCACATCCATCACTCCGCTAACCTCGCTTTCCTTTATCGTTCCCTGTACCACACCATGTCCTTTTACCCCCATCTTCTCTCTCTCTCTCTCTCTTCTTCTTCTTCTCTTCTCTTCTTTCCATATCCTGATCCGTCATCCCTTCCTCGTCCCCGCCTCCCACCCCTCTCTATCCCAGGAGAGACCCAAGAGTGCCTTGGAGCGCCTGTACTCCGACTCCCAGCAGCCCCTGCTGCCGGCCGGCGGCAGCCTGCCCCGGGGCCGCATGAGCGCCGAGGAGCAGCTGGAGCGCATGAAGAGACACCAGAGGGCGCTGGTGCGCGAGCGCAAGAGGAACCTCAGCCTGGGGGAGCGCTACTCCGGCGCCGCCGCCGCGGGCGCCCCCGGCTCCGCCCACCGCTCCTCCTCCTCCTCCCGGCTGCCGCCCCCCTCCTCCGCTGACCCCGCTCCAGTATGTTACCGCCCCCCGCCCGCCCACAGCAGCAGACACAGGGACTACCACCGCTTCTGCCACGCCCCCGAGCCCACCTCCTAATTAGCGGGCGGAGCTAACGTGCTGAGCAGCTAACGCTAACGCTACCCCTCCTCTCTCTCTCTCTCTTTCTCTCTCACCCCACATGTTTATCTTAACACTAGCTGCGGCGCTAACGTGCTAAGAGTGGGACTGGCTGTGGTTGGCTGAGCTAGTAGGCGGGGCTGTGGAGGGGGGTAGGACTGAGGTGGCGGTCTCTGTGAGGGGCTGGGGGGGGGGGGGGTATCTGGTTAGAGACGGACTGTAACAGAGTTGCCCCCATGTTTTAAGGTGCAGGGCTGGAATTCACCACATGGCTAGCGCCCCCCGGTGGTTCCTCACTGACACTTCTGAATGTAGAACCATAGAGAAGAAGGGAATCTCCCTCCCTCTATATCATCAGAGAAAAACGAAGAAAACATCCTATGTACATTTACACTCCTGTACCTGTACATTTTTATTTATTTACTGAGGGATATTTTCAGTATACATTTGTAAAATGATATATTTTGTAGAGATTTAATATTATTGGGGGGTGGGGGTTGAAATGTGTAGAATGTTACCGGTCGAGGTTGAAGAAATCGAGGTGGGCAGCGTCGATGGCACATATTGTGTAGAAACATCCCTGCTCCCTTTTTCCGCAAGTGAAATCAAAGTGCCTTTGTTCGATGATCATTCCCTTGATTCCATCGTCTTGTCAGAAATCGACTTTCCAACTTCTCTCAATCAATCACAGCTTGTTGAAACGCCACTGGGGAATCAGATGTCAGATTGGGGGCTCATATAGTGACAGTGGGTGAAATGCTATTACCACATATTAGAACATTTCACACGACAGTAATGGCTTGATATTAACTCCTGAATATTATCTAACACACAGATTGCTGTGAGATCTACTGTATAATGATCTAACCAGTCCTAACTACATTTCCCTCTCTCCTGTAATCAGTTCCTTGTAAGAGTGAGCAGTACGTAACTCATCAACTCCTGCTAGATACTGAGTTTAGAGTATTTTGGTGCTTCACCTTTATAGCCAGAGCTTGTAGTACTTGTTCATTGTAGGTCTCTTCACTCGAACATTTAAAATCTCACTATCCACAATTTAGTTTCCACCTGCCACTTGTTTAAGCCATTTGGTTTTTGCTACATTACATCCTTATTATTACCACAGTGTTTTTTATAATCCACAATAAAGACATTTGATTTGACTGTGGTTAACCACTGCCGCTGTCAGAAAGAAGGCTTGTGTCGGAGTACCTTAAAGTGGCCTATATCCTATTCTGCCGTCCTAATTGGGTATAAAGGGATAGGATAGGTGTAAGCAAAATGGCCGAAGCCGAACCAATAGACAAGGAGGGGTTTCCAACATATTGCTTTCATCCATCCAGTCTTTTTCAGATCAGCGAGAATGAAAGGAGAGTAGGAAAGGAAGCTGCTAGTTAATTGAGTGCATCATAAAATGGACAGCTAATCATGAATTCACTCTGTATAATCCAGAAGCAACGCACACCTCCTTTACGCTTGTTGTTTTTCTAATGTAGAGATTTGCACTGGAGAATAAAAGAATTTTGCTTCTGAATCACTTCTGGCTTTGTTTTTCCAATTTGCGGGGGGTTGATGAATATGTATGCATGTCTCCTTCTTCCCTTGTGGCGGGCGTGTGTTTGTCCTCTGTTCACCCAGCACAACAAAGCATGTTCTGCCTAAAGCATGGGGGGATTCACAGACCTACAGCTCTGGCACTGGGAGTGGGAATGATGCATGTATGGGTTTGATGCCTGGGACAAGCACTCAACACACTCTGGCACACATTCTATACAAAATGGTCCCTATTGAGAGAAAGTATGTATGTGTGTGTGTGTGTGTGTGTGTGTGTGTTGTTGATGGTGGTATAATTAATCTTTCAGTGGATTTCTCTTTCTGTTCATTCTCAAATCTACTCAATCTTGTGAATTCCTGGTGACAGGTTAGTGGTAGTTGTGTGCCCTTATGTGGAGCTTAAATTCACTTAAAAATCAAAATTTGTCTTTGAACTGTCCCTTTAAGGGAATAGTAAGATTTTTAAAGTATGTTCTCCAAATGTATTTTCCTCTGCAGTGTACCACAAAAAAATAATCCATCACAGAAAAATGACTTAAATACTGCTTAATAAAAAAGAGTGTCTTATATTAAAATATCACCCCCTAAAAATGGATGAAAATCCACAACAATGGATTGGAAAACATTGTGTGATAAAAGCATGAACATTTGCCAAAGGTAACATTAGCCAAAGGGGATATTCAGCCATTAATTTTCAATATGTCTCCCATAGCAGCCATTTACAGTAGGAACCCTATTTCCACTCTTACTCTTTTCCTGGACTTGGTCAAATAACACAAAAAAATGGAAATGAATGAAATGTCTTTCCTCATGGGGAAAACAAATTGCCTTAAGAACCCATAGTCTGCCTTGATGGATTTTTCTGCAGATTGATAATTTGGCAAAACCTATAATACGTTTCTTGTAATAAACCGAAAGTCAAGATAGGTCTGAAATTGCTCATGTAGGCTACATGTATGGTGTATGGATGTCTACCTTTAGGATGTTAACAGTTAAGAGGTCTGTTGAAATGGCTGAGAAACTGGAATTTTAAAAAAAAAGTGTACGAAATGTCATGCTTTTATCACAAAATGCACAATTGTCAAGGTTATCTGCTCCACTTAGACAGAAAAGGTAAACTGGGGTAAACTTGAATTTTCTACGGTGTTTGTCTCCCCCTAGTGGAGACAGTACTCAGTGCAGGACTTTGATTTGCAGCCACTGCAGCAGGAGGAGGAGGAGAGACAGGGGGCTGAGGGCCAGAGTGACGAGGGGCGTGGCGAACGGAGGGAGAGGATCCAATCAGACGAGTGGTTGACCGTGATAGCCACGCCCATGAGAGAGGTGGACTTGGAGCCTCTTGATTATGACCTGGACATCAGCCGTGAGGTGCGAGTTCTGACCATGAATCAAACCCACTCTCTTTATTCCTATTCAACCAACACCCACAAGCACTAGTGAGGTAATATACTGTCATATTAAAAGTAAAACCACTACCAATGTGTGAGGAGACTGCGCCCATAATGTATAGTAAAACATTGTGTGATGAAGGTCTAGCAAGTGTAGCTGTATCTTTATCACACTAAGTGCAATAGGCCTACTAGCAAGGTAGTAGAATAACACCCACCCACAAGGTAAAGATGGATCTTACAGGGCATGCTGTCACTACAGAGCATGGTCCATAGTCCATGTCCCATGTACCCCCAAAACGTTTGCTCAAGTTGACCGGTTGATTTCATTGTGACCCTCAATGATAATTGGTTAGTTGGTGGTAAAGTCTCCATGGTGATTGGTCTGTCCCCGGACGGTAGCTGTCCAAGCCGCGGAAGGTTCCGATCCCGGAGCGCTACGTGGAGTCGGACCCGGATGAGCCGCTGAGCCGGGAGGAGATGGAGGAACGCTCGCGCAATGTGGCGCGCATCAAAAACGTGCTCGTCAAATCCAGGTAACCGCTGGAATCAACGCGCAGTGCTTCTCGCTGTACAGGCCGCTCGGTGTATTTTCAGTAGAAGTATCGATCATTAAAGATGTACTGTGTGGGATGGTTATCTTTCCGAAAACCACCTCAGGGTGAATGAGGTGTGAGAATACTGTAGCACCGACGTACAGAGCATAGCAACATCGTTCTTTACTGTTGATTCTGGTCTTGTCATATGTGTCCAATAGATAGACCAGTGTTCTATTACTAATGCACTCTGCGGACTGTCCCATAGTAAGGCTTATACTAAACTGGGGGCTATTTCATAGTATTTGTAAAAATCTGTTTTGACCCAGGCCTGATCTCTTCCTCTGTCTCTGATTGATAAGCTCAGATGAGAACTCAGTGTTCATGCTCTCCTCTGTGTGTGTGTGTGTGTGTGTGTGTGTGTGTGCGTGCGTGCGTGTGTGCGTGTGCGTCAGTGTCCAGAACATACATCCGTCGTCGGGCACGTGCGTCCCGCTGGACTTCACCGACCTGGACTCAGCTCTGCAGCAGCAGGAGAGGATCATGAGTGTGTCGCACGCCCTGGCCTCTGAGGCCTCGCGCAAGAGCAAGCAGGTCACAGGTCAGCCACACACACACACACACACCCTCTGCAGTACATCCCCTGTGTTTATACAATGTGTGTCTGTAGAGTACAGTACATATCTATGCACAGTCACTGTATACACACCACAGAAAAACAATTACCATCATGCTCGATTTGTTTGTAATCTACTGAAGAACTGCACAGAAGAAATCACAACCTAGCATTGTCAGTTTGTTATATGACATAGTGTACAGTAGTGAAACGTGCTATTAGATAGGACAGCCTGTGAGTGGCGTGTCACTGAAACCTCCTCGTTGTCCCTGGTTGTGCAGAGAGCTTGTTGGAGAGATGGTGAACAGGTCTAAAGAAGGTATACTGCGTCTCTTCTAGGGTGAAGCGGCGAGGGGGGTCTCTAGTGTGTGTGTGTGTGTGTGTTGCTGGGTGTATCTACAGCTTGTGGTCTTGAAGTTGTGCTCCACTGTTATCTATGGTGTCTGCTGGTTGACTCTTCTCAGAAGTGTGGTTTTGTTCGGTGTGTGCTCTTCCGCTCCCGTGTTTTCTACAACCGGGCCGCGTTTCCCAGAGCCGTCGTAGGGCTATTGTGCGTCGTGAGATATGCCGTAAGCTCTCCCTTTAGATGGTGCGCTGTTTCCCTAAGCTAAGGTATAACTTTCGTAAGGGCAGTCTGAACCAGTGGCATAACGTAGTTACAATGGGCCCCAGTGCAAGCTATTATGACGGGCCCTATAGGGCACAATAGTTACTAGTTATGAATACACACACACCATTAGGCATATGTACATTTATATATTTTACTGACAATATGTTGGATTTTACAGTTGAATTAGTTAGGTAGGCTATTGTACAGGTATAGGCAAAGTAGAGAGAAAGAAGTCGACTAATCAACCAACTGTAGCTGGAATCTTTATGGGCCCTCTCACTCCACGGGCCCCAGTGCACACTG
This sequence comes from Borostomias antarcticus, assembly GCF_949987555.1. Taxonomy (NCBI): domain Eukaryota; kingdom Metazoa; phylum Chordata; class Actinopteri; order Stomiiformes; family Stomiidae; genus Borostomias; species Borostomias antarcticus. Next base: position 20,683,090 of record NC_140249.1, on the reverse strand, counting down.
CCTGCACTGTCTATCAATCAATCAATCAATCAAAGCTTTATTTGTATAGCGCATTTCATACCTCTATATTTACGCCCCTGATCTGAACCCAGCGTACTGTAAGCTGTCCCTTAGCTATGTGCTCTGTTCATCCCGTTGTAGTTTTAGCCTGATTAGAGCAAATTTATACTTTAAAAAAGGAGAGTTGCAATAGTGTATATCTACCCTACCTGCGCAAATAACATCATTAGTGTACAATAAACTTTACGAAAATGTATGATTCGATTAAAATCATTGTTTTCGTAGCCTACGTAACACATCACGGAAATGTTGTCTTTTAAAATGTTATTGAGCCAAATAAAATATAGGGACTATCCATAATATAAATCTATCTACAACAACAACATATGATGACATGGCTTTTCTGGCTGTCTGTACCCCAGCAGGTCCAGCAGAACTTCTCATATTACTCCTGTCCTGGCCTCCTTGCGCTGGCTTCCAGTTAATTTCAGGATCCAGTTCAAGGTTCTTGTAATTCCGTATAGAGCCCTACATGGTCAGGCACCTGTATATCTGTCTGACCGGCTCCATGCACATGCTACCAGCAGGTCACTGAGGTCTGCTGACCAGGCTCTGTTGGTTGTCCCCCTCCTCAGGACTTGAGAGCTGCAGCCTCTGTGGATATTTTTAAGAAGCAGCTAAAAATGCTTCTGTTCAGACAGACATTTGTTGAATTAATTCGACTATGTTTATGACTATTTTCCTGTTTCCTGTGTGTGTTTATTTTTGTTGATTATTTGTATGCATTTTAACCTGTGTGAAGCACTTTCAGTCCTCTCTGTGAGAAGTGCTATGCAAATACAATTTACTTACTTACTTACTTACTATACTGTATACTGTAGGATACCGACAGATATCAGACAAATTGATTAATCCAATGAGGCCTTCTAGACCCATAGTAGGGTAGTGTGTCACAGCCAACTCATGCTTCATGTATAGATCATGGCTGCTTTACAACGCATCCTTGTATTGAACCACAGGAACCAACGGCGACGCTGTACTTGTAGCCATTTGGTTGATTTGAATAATTTCTTCAGTCCCCTGGATGTCCTCTCGGACAGTGCCATCCTCTCCAAATATCTGAGAACAAAATAATTCACCCATTTATCTATCATCATCATCATTAGTTATCCTCATCAAAAAATGTCATGGCCTTTCAAGAAGTCCCAGACTAGGACTGTATGTCCTGATTAATGCTCTTTATCTTATATTTTGTAGGCTATAATGTATGAATTGGAACTGCTGTATTACCAGGTCTCGCCTTGACTCTTAAATAGATTAAGAGATGAGCTTTAGTAGGCATAGCTTCCTTTTTGGGCGGGGCTGTCGTAGGAAAAACAGCTCCTTTGCTAAGGTATACTGTACCTTAAGAACCTTCGTAGATGGCTAAAGGTACATCGTACCTGGGAAACACGGCCCTCATTTATTAGGTTCTCCATCAAACAAGTATTGATTTGAAGAAATACAAATCTGTGAACTTGTACATTTTATAAATGCATTTGACCAGTGATAACTGTTGTTTGTTCTCATGATTGTCCCCCTCCTCTTTCCAGCCAGAGCCGTGTCTCAACGCTGACGTCCATGACGAACGTCCACGACAAACCGGACACTCATGTGGATGAGTTGCATTCTGACTCTGATCAATTTAAGCAGTAAATGCCATTGATTTGTTTCTCTGTAGTGCTTTTTACTCAAGCTAGTACAAGCTAGAACAATATGCTTTTTTTTACCCAAAAAGAGTGGCCACTGCATACAGTATCTAATATTGTTTAATTTAATTGGAGTTTTCTAAGCTTTTGCACTTGTATGGCATGTTGTGTAATTTGTTACGGTACTGAATAGCTGTTATGTACAATAAATTGAGATTAGCTGTGTTTTTGCAGTGTAATCTACAGTATATTTCACGAATGCTGAATAATGAAAAGCAATAATATTTTATTACAAGAGTGACAGAGCAATATGTAATGACGAATCCTATTTATTATATTTTAAGAATTTTAAAATATTTGTACACCAAATTGTATTTTGGTTGTAGCTAAAAACTGCCACCTAATGTAAAGCTTTAATTACCAATCAACCTGTCACCTCATTTTTTGCATAATCGAAGTATTGAGCAACCATAATGGTGTTTTATCTAAATAAATTTAACAAAACATGTTGTCTTTACATCTTCTATAAGGATTTTCTGACACACACACAAATATATAATATATATATATATATATTTGTGTACTGTAGTATATTATTATATTATATATATATTACTATATTATATATGTATACATAGGCTACATATATTGTTTTTTCAAAAATGTGTATAAAGATATTTGTAATTTAAAGCTCAATGAGAACTTTTTTTTACAGTTCAATATTCACCTTTACTTGCTATTAGTTCATGAATTTGCCCCCAAAATAATTTCCGTGAATTTCCCTGTGAATTTATCATTTTAGAATTTCGGTGTACTGGCTTGTACACTGGTGGAAAATCTTGAGGTGGAAACGGAAGTGACATGTTTTGCGTGTCACAATATCAGGAAGACTACAAACACTTTGCTCAGTGTAATTTCTCTACATGCACATAGAAGAAAGAAGACCCGCATTGAAGCCATCCTTGCAGAACGTCAATTGAAGTACCTACAATCTTCCAATCCAGTCTGCTCCATGCACATTTGTTAATATACTTTTTTCCCATCATTACAGCGAGTGAGTGGAGGATTGTGGGAAGTGTGGTTCTTAAAATGTAGTGCTGATTTTATCACGACCAGAGGGACCGCCAATGTGCCGAGTTATCTCATGTAGCTTTAATGTAAGCTTATTTTCCCATATCCTGGATTTGCTTTTCCCTGACTTCGCCTGTCACACCATTCCAACAGATTGTGTCTGTGCTGTCCTTGCAGCATTGTGGGCCTGTCTCTCATTAGGCTAATATGCAACTATTACTATTACTATTACAACTGTCCTAAAACGATAATAATGATGTCGCACTCATTTCTCACTCACACTCAGTTCTGCTAATCTTGTGGCCAAATAATGATTCAGATTTAACATGTCTGGGACATTTAGACATTTATAAGAAATGAATACAAATAGGCTATTCAGCTGTGAAGTGTAAAGTTAGATATTCTATCTAGGCAATAGGCCTGTTTCGATAATGACATTTTGCGACCATGTTTTTGTTGCTAGCTAACGTTATCTTACTAGCTATAACTTGTTACTGAGGTCATTAAACATATATGACATATTGAACATTTCTGCAATTCATTTGCATTCATTTTAATTATATACAATGAAATAATGAAATACATTTAGAACCGAAAATGTATTTTTTCTTTACAATATTATTATTGTATACAATTAATTATGAATAGTGTATCAAGGACTGACCTTTCAAATGACTTGGTGTGAGTTGTAATGCATGCATGATGAGTAACACTTTACATTACAGTGTTATTCTAGAGTAATTATTTGTGTATGTTAGATACATTGTAATAACAGTGTATTTTCAACTGACCTGGTTGTATAGAGGTGTCTTGTGACGTCGATATGACGTCAGAAAGACGTCTAAAAAACTTTGTTTTCAATCAAGAATCAACCAAAAGAAGACGTCTTTATGACGTCTTTTCAACTGACCTGTGCCCACTGGGCTCCTGACCAACCTAGCTGGTAGTGAACTAAGAATAACAGGAGTCACGAAGGGACAGTTGATGCACGGAGAGGAGAGCGGTCAGAGGCACAAACCTAAATTAAGGGGCATCCAAAGTGGATGTAGATGATGCATGTTTTTTTTATTGTGCTGCTTGCGAGTTTAAATGTAAAGTTTGACAGCTGTCCCGACTCTTGTGGTCTCCCCTAGGCATATGAGGGGAAAAAAGAAAAGAGGAAATCTCTGGTTTGAACTGGCGAATCTGACTCGACTCACAAAATACCGAGTTGGGCACAGCCCTGTTATTATACACTTAGAAACGTCCAGCTGTTTGAACTTCTGGAGGCACGGACGGAGTGGGGGGCGGCAGCTCATTTGCATTAAAGCTACAGACAGAAATGTCCCGTCCAGAACAGGACTGACGCGGGGGTATAGGGGCATGCTGCAATGTTTAATCTGAGTGGTATTTTCAGTAAAAATATTCAAAGCCATGTTTTGGGGGCCCTATAGAGGCCTATATTAAAGGAGAGGTTCGGAATTTAGCATTATAAGCCATGGTATAAGGTTATTTATGATCATATACAATATGATATCAAAGTTTCGTCAAGCGGTGCAGTCTCGAGATACAGCCCGTTGCCAAGATATAGCCCGTTGCCGCTAACACACTCAATGCACTCTCAAGAACACACTCAATGGATCCATAGGTGCATAGACAAAATCCCTCTCGTTTTCAAAGACGGGCAACGCACCGAGTGATCACCGATGTCTGTTGATGTTCTGGCAAAAAAAATTGCCACAAACTATACTTCCGATCGGGTTTTATTGATCATATTATTTCCATTGATTTGTAAATTCCCAACCTGTCCTTTAATGTGTTGAAAAGGAGCATAATAGGGTACCTTTAAAGATTGTACAAGTCTCACATCGTGCCTTTAACGTTTCTTTCATGAAACAATCAGTAGCACATACACCCATTACAAAAGCTTTCTGCTTGAAATGAGACAGTTGAACCAGCAATTCTCCCTCTTCTATCAGTTAGACTCAAGTGGACAACAGAAATAAACATGGAGAATCCTCCTAATTCAGTTAGTGTCAAACTACATGTTCTTTCAGAACAACGCCAAAAAGAGCCCTCTTATATCACACAATTACAAGCTATCGCCTGGGGGAGTACTTCAAATAAAAATAAAAAGAACACTGTAGAAATTGATGGTTCAAGGTTACAAAAGGTTGAAATTGGCTCCCAGTCTTTAGGATGGTTTGACGAAGGCCATTTTCAAGCTGTTTTTCTCCTCCTCCTTCGGTGCTTCTTTGGCACTGGACTCTGGGATCTGTAGTGTGGAGGGTGTGTCCTGGGACTCCTGTGGTTCTGATGTCGCTGGGCTCCCTGGGCTTTTGGGACTGGCTGGTTTCTCTGGCTCTGCTGCTGTTTGGCTCTCTAAGGGCGGGGGAGAGACAGGCTCCGGCTGTGGACAGAGAGGGAGAGAGACCGTAAGCGAGAGAGTGACTGACTGTTGGAACATGGTTCTCATTCTGTGCCACACTTTGCTAGCCTGCTGAGTCTGGATTACATACTCAGGGACATAATACAAGTTCTGGATCTGTTACACTGCTACTGAGTCTGTTACAATCTGGAGAAATATCGTTTATAATATGGTTTGTGAAGTAGCAGTGTAACAGAGGCAGATTGGTAAACCACTTGTTATAAGTAAGTAAGTAAGTAAGGATGGATGGATGCATACATACTATCTACGCTATAATTCAGGTCTTAATGAATCAACCCTAGACATCCTCACAGTTGACGGATGCATTATGACCACACATACAATAGATAGGTCACCAGCACCATATCATGATACACTGCGCATTTTGTGATATATCGGAATTTGTGAACTAGCTTGCTAACAGCTTGTACGATATAGCGACACCAGGGCTTGGATAATCGATTCTGAAAATGGCAGAAATGAACCACCCCATCCACCATCTCTTCATCGCTCACCTCACTGAAGCCAAGGCCACAGTGTCGGCGGTTCCGACCCGACAGCTTCCCATCCAGGCCTTGTTGGTACTGCAGCTCCAGCTCTGAGTTCATCCTCTTGTCCTCCATGCCTGCAGAGGCAGAACTAGTCACCCACCAGACACATACCCAACACAGCACTATCCATCAGTCGATAGATAGGTCTGTATTGGGTATGTGAGAAGGTGCCCCCAGTTAATAAGGTAATATGGGTAGGGATGTGCATAGTTGAAAGTTGCTTCCTGTATTTTGCATGTTGCACAACGCGCACACACACACACACTGAAGAACACGTGTGAATACATAATACATGAAATGTGGATATGAGAAAGTAGCCTATACATTTCTGCATGCATTGCTCAATCGTAGACTGTGTTACCTACTTATCTGGCTCAACTTATAATGCCAGACGCCTACAATTCTAAATCGACATCTTTCTACCTTTGCGGTAGAAGATTTCACAGCTGTCAGCATTATGGCCACAGCTCTACATTATAAGTGTCATTATAAAAACACAGCCCTACGACATCAATAATCACATCAGTGTCACATCAGGTTTCAGAGATGAAAGCTTCTCACCACTGCGGAGCTGAGACGTTGACTTATGATCTCCGATGACCAGGCGTCCAGTGTGCTCCTTCTAGAAATGGAGAGATCAAAATGTTTTTTTTTTTTTCTTTCTCTACTACCGTTAGGCTAGTCTGTTGTCAAATCAGTGGCTTGTGTTTAATAATACTCAGAGGTTGTTTCAAATACTTTGGCTGTGCTTAATGGTAAATAAATAAATATTGCATATTTGTCATACACTACATGATATGACTATGTACAATGAAGTGCTGATCAGAACCCAACATGGGACAACTCCTCGCTAAGCTTGTTGGGCAGCTAATGTCCTGTCCGGCTGGCCCTCCAGCCCGGCTCAAGCCGAGCCTCTCGGGTTTTTACAGCCATGGAGCCATAACAGATGTGATGATTCTACATCATAAACATACAGGTATAATGCTACGGCAGACTTATGACCCACAAACCTTCCCGGCCCCCATCAACCGTAAAAACTTCTGTTTTCTCTCGTCACTGCCCAGATCTGCTGCCGCCCACGCGGTGGAGCCGTCCTACAAAAGGGAATCACCACCGGTTACTGTACATGAAAATGGGGGACATCAGTTTATTATGTTTAACGTACTTCTACTTGTTATTGTGCTTCTTTTTTCATGCAAATCCCCTGTGCACCACCCCCCAAGGCGTATGTGAAAATGTATTTGGCAAATAAACAAAATTCTGTTTCTGATTCTTTAACTTCATTTCACTCACTTCATTTACTCAGTTACAGTTCACTTAAAATGTACCTTGTGAATTATGCTTTTTTTTTAGCTTTCAATCATGGTAAGTCCATGTACCAAGCCATATGTTGGTACGTATACATAGATATATATTTCACTTTGACCATTCTGGACAACCCCTCCCATCCCCTCTATGACGAGCGGTGGCAGGTGGGGGGCACCTTCAGCCACAGGCTCCTCCCACCCAGGGGCAACACTGAGCGGTTCAGGCACTCCTTTGTGCCAGTGGCTATCAGACTCTATACTGTAACAGTGCCTGAGCACTCTGTGTTATGAATGTGTGCATGCATGTATACTTGAGTGTTGGTATACATATTTATACAGACTGTATGTTTGTATGTATAGTTTCTATATGTATGCAATATGCATACTGTAGGTATATATTTTTTGCAATTTAATTTAGTCTATAATCTTTATTCTATATGTATATTCTTTATTCTACTGCACTTTTTCACTGCTTAAACACCAAATTGTCCCCCACGGGGATTATTAAACGTTGATTATTAAAGTATCTATTTATCTATCCATCTATCTTATACAGACTGTATGTATATATTCCTTACTCTCTCTCTCTCTTATATGTATATTCACTACTTTGTATATTCTGTATTCCAGTTCGTATCTTAATTTGGATTTGGCTTGACTCCAAATGGATGAAGCAGATCATATTCGATGGTACTTTATTATACAAAATTGTAATCTTTATTTCATGATTTCTGAAATACTTCGAAGATAATTCAATGGAATATGTCCAGCTACTGATGAATGGAGGCTTCATCGATGCTAACGTTAGCTGGCTAACAAGCCTAACAAGCTAGCTAACTTCCAATTACATTATCTTCAACGATAAGAACATAGATGACCTCATTCTTCCGCCAAAACACAAATGAAAGCACAAAGTTATTGATTAGCTAAGTACATGATCCATGCTGCATCCATCAAGTACCTATAGGTACGCTAAGTTTGCTAGCACTAGCTAACGTTACACAATCTAGGTAGGTAGGCAGACCAATATACATAAAATTAGCTAGTGCTGTTACTTTAGCAAATAGCAATATGCTACATGTAGCATAATCAACAACATACAACGATTTACCAGTCTTTAAAATAACGTCACCTACCTCCTCATGTGGAGACGCAGGTCTCTTCGTCCCATGTTTATCATCTGCAGATGTCATGTTTGAGCGTCTGTTAGCTTCTGTTATTCAATATAAAACTGCTGTGCTGTGCTAGAGTATTCATGTCGTCACTTCCTGTTCCGATTTCGCCTCTAGTGATCGAAATAAAAGTCGTCAGATCAAAATAAAAGTCCTCAGACTAGAATGCCTAAGCGGAAGCAGGACCATCACATATGATGTTTGTCAATTAAAAAAAACATACATTTTACTAATCTCGGTTAAAGGTGGGATAGGTAGTTTGCTTTTGGCTTTATTTGGTAAAATTGGCATAATATCCTTTCAGCTATCAGTAACAGAAGTGCTCTGAGAATAAACTTGGATCTCCGTGTTTACCGCTGCCTCTGTATTTTGGATTCAAAGAATGCACCGCGCCCGAATGTATTGACCAATCAGGGTCTCTATCTCGCCACACCTACCAGTCATGTTTGGAGGGAGGGACTACATCATGATTGGCAGGAGGGAGGGGCGGGTTCTTTTGAAAAAGATGACCAATCGGAGGCCTTGTTGACGTCAAACTACCTTCCCCACCTTTAATTTGGAAGTTAGCTAATATTAACTAGCCAACATTACACTCATTTAAGACTCACCAAAACGTTGTAAAGCTCTCACATGCCAGCTCTTACAGAACTCTAACTCTCCTTTCGCATTCCTGCAGCTCTTAACATGGCCAGACTAATAGTGATTTTCACCTATTTAAATACTTTAAAACTTGTTATGGAATAACTGCTTTACAGTATTACGACAAAATGACTTTTTTGACTTGCAAAATTATGTTTTAAATTGACAGACATCATGGTCATGCACAATTCAAATGGGATCAAGGTTTATTGCCATTGACTACGGTACTTTTTTTTTCTTCAGAATTAAGGTCCCAGGCTCTTCCTGCTTCCACTTGGCACTCTATACAAGCAGATTATTTGTTCACATCCTTTCTCATTAAGGTCATATGGTCAACTAAATTTGTTGTAGGTGCTAACTAAATACGTAGGCTAATCATAATAATCTTTTCTTACAAAAACCCTGCATGTATCTGCCATGAATGTCTTGAAGTTACAGTTCTGATTTTGCTGTTTTGCTATTTAAGGGAAGGTGCTGAAGTAGGTGTGTAGAAATAACCTACCACAAAGAGAATTGTTCCATGATTCCTTCAACCATGTTTTCCCTTACTCAAAATAATGTAGTCTAGTCCAGCAGTCCATGTAGTTTTCTCAGTGATAAGCAATTGTCTTAAAATCACATTCAAAATGTATCAAAACCATTTTCCCTACATGAATAGGCTAGGTCTATGAGGATTAGTCATAGGCCTATAGCCTATTTTATGAGGATTACAGTATACTAGTATTTAGCGACTATACAGCCTACTGATGTCCTTAAAAGCGTCTGTGGGTTCTTTACCACAAGGTGGCATACGAGTCTAAATAACCACATGTAACAGCTCAAAGCACGAAGATACAGGTACATGTAGGCCGCTTGTGCTTTATAGATCATTGGAGTAACTATACTTAGGATAATCATAGAATGTATTTTGGATATGGTAACCATTGTTGTATTCTAACGGTAGGTCAATAATGAACTGTTAAGTTTATTTGAGGAGCTAAAGTATTTGGCGAGTTCAATACAATGTTCATGCTGCATTATATATCACACAATATGGAATAGTCTTGGTACAGTTTAGGCACAATATTTAGGCACAGTAGTCTATCCTATTTCATGAGGATTGATGATGATTTTCCCTAAGGTAAGTAGGCGATAAAAAAAAAAAAAATCTTGATATGGAAGTTAAATTTAAGATAATTTAATCAAATGGTCAACATAAATATATTTCAAGATTAATATGAAATTATGCTCAGTTACATTTTAATTTCTCAAAGATATCTAGACATTGATCAACCATGATGGAAGTGTAGATGCCCCATATTCATTAAGATAGGCGATAAGAGAACAGTTGAAATGGACTACATACACAATGCAATATGCCAACTAACAGTTATGCTAACGATTATGCTGCCAAATAAAATAATCGATTCTTAATGGTATGGTTGTGGCGAAAAATAATTGTTCAAAAACTAGGCTATATTTACAATAATCCATCCTAAAATCCCATGGGCTTGAAATTGCATGGTCATGATATACAGCCTTTTCGACGATTTATATTAGACAATCTGGTCTGTAATAGCCTATATTTCATTTAGATTTGTAGACTTAACAGTATTTAGGCTACATTAATCAAATTTACAAAAACCACTAAGCACGTGATGACAGACATGTTAGAATGGGCAGTTTACCTGGAGTGGCATGAGGAATATGAGAGCATGGTCGAGGTCAAAACAAAAGTGGATACAACTTTTCGATAGGCTTATCGTGATATCACATATTATATGTAGTCTAGAGGAACTTAGGGACTGATAAGCAAACTGTGCAAAGGAGCAGGACCAAGAATTCCAATGCTACATGTAGGTCTACTTGTAGGCTAGGCTACTTCAAGTTAATATGGCAAATACAACTTGAAAAACAATGGATTATAGATTTGACCGTGAGCCTCATTAAAATGAAGGAAATTGTTTGTGGCGACATAATTACTGCTCTTGTTGCATTTGAGCATTAGGACGTCCCTGCAAACTCAACATAAAACATGCCAAATTCAAATTCACAGACACACACCTGCACACGTGCGCGCGCGCACGCACACACACACACACACACACACACACACACACACACACACACACACACACACACACACACACACATTCTCTCTCTCTCTCTCTCTCTCTCTCCCTCTTTCTAAACAAGCTTTCATTCTCATTCTCCAATTGGGGAGGGGTTATCCATGCGCTCGTCTCTTCGCCTGCCCCGCACACTCCCTGGACACTCGCGTTACTTTCAGATGTTGTTGCACGACGGGACATGCTTAGAATACTTACGACATGGCTCCTCAAGTTGATTGCCAAGATTGACAGCTCCAACCATTGTCTTTTCTCATTCCGAGGAGGAAGACGTTTTTGAAGACCCACTGAATTCACACCAGCGAACTCAACTTACGCACGGGATCTAGTAACCTCATGAATTGACTTTCACTCAACAGATGCAGAAAATAGACTGACAGATAACTCACAGACTGGATTATCAGGGTAAGACTCGGGGCTTCAGTTGATAACATGTTGTGTCATATAATGTTGGCTATGTTGTTTATTCGAAAGTTATGTCATGTGTCACAAAAAGCCGATATGAAAGCATTAAGTCAAATCAAGAGGCAAAAATACACTGGTGTAACTTAAACGATGCCTTGTTTCAGTTTTAAACAATCATTCGCCATTAATCGTTTAATCTAAGTTCAAGTTGGTTTTTATAGCCTACTTTAGGCAACTTGAGTTGCGGGTCCCACACTGGAAGTGTTGGCTTCTACGGAGCAGTTTCATTTTTCGGCCACATAGTGGTAGTCTACTAGTCTATTCATTGAAAACGAGGAGCGCTCTGCTGGCCATCTAAAGTGTGAATAGCAAACCTTCCGCCCAGAGTTCGCGTTGCGTCCGAGAGTCCGTTGAGCTTCAGAGGCAAATGTGTAGGCTTAATCGGTCTGCTTTTGATAGGCCTATTGCTGTCTTTTAAATGAACTGAAAGATGGAAATATTGTCTACACGGGCGACCTGGGGATGTCTCTCTCCCAAGTTTACTCTGTACGGGGTCACAGAAACTGACCCTTAAAGAATGCGTGAGTCATAAATTAAAATAGACTGAACCCTTCATTCTACTGATCCACTGGGAGACAATACTGGAGAAACAGGACCTTGCTCCCCGCGGACAACACGGTGCAAGAAACTGGCAGCTCAAAGTAAGTTATTTGAGCCTTTCCCTGAAAATGTTCATTGCGTTAAATCGTGTAGCCTAAATTTCCATTAAAGAATTATGCTTAAATTGTAGCTTGCAATGGACTTGAAATTACTTGTATCACTCATTTGGACGCTCTTGTTCTATAGGATGATGTTAATTTCTAAAAGTCCCGACAATGCAAACACACCGTAGCCTCGTCATGGTGAATAATAGAACGTGGGAAATATCAAACGTATACATTTCTAATAAAGAAGCTGCTAATCGCACAGTTTAGAGCCATCGGAATTGCTGACTGAAAAGTGAAAGTTTCGTTTGGGGTCATGGTGAGGATTCGTGGACTGACGCAAAACGATGATTTCACATGGCAGGACGGAGAACAGAAGCATCAATAACCTCTCTGGACAAGACAGATAGGTAATCACTTTGGGGTGTTTCCCCAAATGTAGCGGAGTGCAAGGTCTCCGATAAGAGCTGCACGCGCAGCGATAACGTCTGAAAGAGTCCTCGCGTGCACTGAAGACTGAAATGAATTCACGTGCCAGTGTGTGGTTTAAAAACCACTAAATAGGAAATACAGGCGATTAGGCCACGGCGATATCCGGATAATTGCAACACTGATTTATATTTCATCTCTCAACTTGTCCCACGTCCCATTTATTTGGCAGTGTAACTCCCAGGTAGACTATTGTAATCAAAAGCTCTAACAGCAACACTTTCCCTCTGAGTAGCCTAATTAGGCTACTGTAATCCGAGGAATGTTGTTTTTATTGTCCATGCAGTTAAGGAGTATTTACCAAACAACCTCTCCCCGTTTAAACCTCCATAGCCTTTCCTCTGTTTAGTTTTATTGTCTGACTCAAGCTGGGCAATTTGGAGAGCATTCTTGTTGTAAGTGAGAGTGTCTGTTTGAAAAACAATCCGTCGGCGGGACCCCTCCGCGGGGGTGAAGTTGATCTCGCATGGCATTTTGTTTTGAGCAGGTGCTGTGGGTTGAAGTTCCCTCATAAGGTAAAGCGGCATTAGAGTGTCGTCCACGTCCAAATGGCAGACTTAAAAATAGGCTGCCAATTCAGCACATTGTCCCGGGACGGCAGTTATACACTGTCTGGGAAACCCTATCGCGGCGCTCGGACCTGCAGTTTGCTGCTTGGACTGAGGCTGACAAGTGTTAGTCTACAACATCACAGTGTTGGCTTCTCTAATTCATTGAACAGCCGTCACTGAAATGGTCTGTGCACAATGTTCTGTCATGACATCTGTCATGCTTTATTTCAGCCAGTCTCGGACCTGTTTGCCTTAACATGTAGCCTGTCTTTTATTTTAAAGAAAATCTTGTTAAATTGCACGTGGAAATAGGAGGAATCAGTGAATAATCAGCCAATTTTGAGTTTGTATTCATTTATCCAAAGTGAATAACCAGCTTTCCAAAACTTCTTAAAACCTGTGAATGCAATTTAGGTGTTGCTTAACAATTGATGTAATGCAATACAATTCTTATCACGTTGTTATGCTATTAATAGCATTATTAAGCTTCCCAATAATGGCAATAATTTCAGTTTTCACATTTAATTAATGTAGTTGATGTGAGTTCACATGATTTTTTAAATTTCATTTTAAAGAATTGTAGATTGGTTTTCAATCTGATTTGACATTTGCCTAACAAAGAGACACGACGCTACAAGGTGTTTGACAGCTGAGAGAGAAGGAGTGTGTGTGTGTGTGTGTGGAGGGGGGGGGGGGGCTAGATGGATTAAAGAAGATAAAATGGGGAGGGAGAGAATGATGAGAGAGAGAGAGAGAATGCAATGGATTTGGAAAGTGGAACTTAAGTCAAGCACATATTATTAGTCATTTTTAGACTGATAGCTGACTTATTGTTGACTGTTGTCAGTTTGCATAATGACAAGGATTCATCCAGTTAAATTCCAAACCCATTTTTAATGTGAAATTCTTTATAATCAGCTTATTAATGCATATGTTTATGTTGTTGTTGTTGTTAACTTGGATTATTGGTAAAATTTAGCTCAAGACTAATCTATATTAATCTAAACAAATTTGTCACATTTACAGATTGAATTTGTGTTGCCAGTTGTTTTGAGATGAAGCTGGTCATTCAAAATATAGAGCATCACACTTCAAAGGTTGCAACAAACCCAGAGATCCTAATTATTTATTGTTTAACTCTCTGAAAAGACACTAGCCCCGAAATTAGACATGTGTTGTACAAACAGAAATTAAAACATTCAGTCGTAAGTATTTCTCCCCGTTCTGTAAGTGCACATTAGTCAGCCTATACTTATCTGCGGCTCAACGGCACACCCAAATTGCAGTCTTGCTGCTGAAAAAGAAAGGTTAAAGCTCATGGTAAATGAGCACTTGAAATACGATGGCAGATGCCTGGAAGTTTCTCAACCACAATGCAAGTTTTGAAAGGGAGAGGTGGAGGTAGTAGTGGTGTATGTGTGTGTGTGTGTGTGTGTGTGCGTGCGTGCGTGCGTGTGTGCGTGCGCGTGTGTGTGTGTATAGCAGATGCAGTACTATATTGCAATGCCCCCTTATACCACCGTAACCTTGGAGGCAGATTTGACCATTTACCCAGAGCGTAGAAAACAGCTCCCACAATGGCAGCCGTGACCTTTCCTTTTCGGCAGGGGATGCTTCCAGCACCTGCTCCCCGACCGGCCCGTTTACAGCACGCTGAATGGAGTCTCACCTGGCCTACCAGTGTTGATGAAGAAGACCCAAACTGTGCATGCGTCTCCCCCCCCTGCAAGAGCCACGGGTGTGTGCCCCTCCCTTTAATTGCTCAACATTTTGCATACACTCTCCTCACGTTCTCCGAAGCCAAATAAAAGAAGCTTTATCTCCCCAAATCACAGACGTGCACGATACGCTTGTTTCTCAACACAGCCTTCAAATCCACACAATGAATTAGACATGACTTGAACTTGTTGAAGCTCTTTTAAAGCCTAAAGGCAATGAAAACAATGTTCAACCACTGATGGGGGAATACAACGGCAGTGATTGGGGTCTATTGTCCTGAAATGACTCATTCATCTACCCTTCCTGGTCTTTCAGAGGCACTGAAATACCCCAACAGATCCACTCTGTATCCCCCCAGTGCACACAACTTGACTAAGCAGCTGATATTCAGATGTTTGCACGCTTGTATGCAAAATAGATCAGTGTCACATAGTTATATTCATCTGTGCTGTGTCTGGAAGCTCCATCATCATAACTTTATTGGTGTGGTTTTAAAGATGGAATCATTGTAAAAGACATAATTCCGGGACTGGCTTCTTCTCTACCTGCGTTGACTGACGTCTTAAGCTCACAAGGTACAGCCAAGAAGACATGTCAAAAAAGAGCTCTGGAAAAATGTCCCGTGAATTTTTTTTAATAGCTTCTGGATGTAAACTGCTGAGGGAAACTGCTTTGGCTCGTCCAATGGGATCGCTGGCCTTTGGATTGTTGACCATAGTGGAATGGGACAGATGACCGACACTTGGTCTTCAGTTACTCCCAAGCTGTCCATCAAAAATAAGCTCCTGTATTGGACAGCTGCAGCAGATGCTTTGTCTATTAAACAAGCCTCTGTGATTTATCGGAGGGGGGGAAAAAATACTTGCTAGCAGGTCGTCGCTTTGCTGACTTCCAGTAGCTATATTACTCTCTCGTAGTCCTTTCCCTCTCTGCCTCTCTCGATCTCTCTCCATTTCTCTGATATTCTTCCTGTGGTTCACCATTCCTCTTTCAATGTCTCCCCCTCTCTTTTTATGCATTGTGTTACATACATGCATACTTACTGTATAAGCCATATTGTGCCAAGGTCATTAAATTAATTGAACCATACCTTACCATTTATTTATATAACAGTTTCAATTGCAAGATGGAATATTTTTGTGCATCCTGAGCTATGAACGGTTTATAAGGCATGCTATGACTAGGCAATGAAGAACCTATGAATGGGATTAGGGATCTAATATTCCCATTCCCTGCCACAAGCATGCCAGGATGCAGAACAGGAAGCTTGGAAAATATCAACACTTGAAATGGTATTGAAATGGAAAACAAATCATGACGAAGTTAAGCCTGCCTTTCTGTTTTCTGTGTCAGTGGAGAAAAATGGCCTTCCGTCACGAACAAAAGCCAGCGACAGAGGAAAGCTATGAATGAATTCCCATATCAAATAACAAAACAGGATAGCTTTTGTTAAGCGTGACTCCCACACATTTCACTGTGTGCTTAACACTTTCAAAGCGTGCAAAGGTGTTTGTGATATTTTGTTTCTCTGGCTCGTGTATTGTTTCCAGGTGATACAGCATGTACAGTATGTGTGTCACCAGGTTTACTACGTAGGTACTGTACGATGCGGCTGTTTTATAACTCTCTCACAACTAGACAGTGTTTGGGATGACTAGAGAGTGTTCAGTGTTAATGAGGTAATGCCTTTGTTAGTATTAATTAATCCAGTGAATGTGCTGAACCTCCAAGAACAGTGCCTGATTCAGGTACTGTAGGCCTTGACACGCTTAAAAGACTTAACAGTTTGTTCTGCTGTGTTTTGATGTACAGTGCCAGTGTATTGTAAGTCTGTAGTGGACTGTACAGTAACGTACCCTTGGATGGGGAGGGAGAGGAGAGGGAAATGTGCTGAAATGTCGTGGTTTGGTCACCCATGCAATTCCCATCAACCTCTCTAACCATCTGAGAGAGCTGCTGAAACTGGCACATGCCACACACACACACACACACACACACACACACACACACACACACACACACACACACTCACACACACACACACACACACACACACACACACACACACACACACACACACACACACACACACACACAGTTTTTGCAGTAGGGCGATGTGTAAGGAGACTTCTGTTTTAACAAAGGTGCAGAACGCCGTCATACCGTTATGTAGTGCGACGGATTTTGGCGCTTCCTTTGTCACAGAAAGTCCCTTTTCACACCACAGGCCGACACTTCATCACTCACGTCGGCCATGAGTAAAGGGGGCGTGGCAGTAAGGGTTCGGGTGCGAGTCCTCCGGAACGACTGTGTGGTCTGAGGGCCAAGGGGAGGGAGGTGTAGGTCCCACCCGTTGTGCCCTTAAGCTGAATGCTGATTGGTCGATGGCCAGCTGTCGACGCAGGGTGTTCCTGAGGTCTCCAGGCCAGAGAGAAGTCTTTAATCAAACTGTCGTCATCGGGAGGTGGCGAGAGAGAGAGAGAGAGAGAGAGAGAGAGAGGGAGAGAGAGAGAGAGAGAGAGAGAGAGAGAGAGAGAGAGTGAAAGAGACACCATACAAGCTGGGATGCCCAGAATAGAAAAGCACTAGTTTGACTGGCAGGCCTGAAATCGGCCCATGTGAGTTCCATTGGACCATTACTTGGTGTGACATGGAATCCCCGTGTTCTTACGGTCTGGCCGTGGGACAAAGTTCAAAGGCTGGGACTTGAATTAGAGTACGTGCTTCCTTCACGCCTATTTGTACACAGTACCCATGTACAGTCTGGTATAAGCAGGGATCCGGTTCGCTGCTGAGCATAGTGTGCTGGGAGGAAGTATTGAAGAGTGCCATTGGCTCTGCTACAGCTGACTGCGCTGGAACTTCATATTACCTCACGTAATCTAACACACTGCATACCATATGACAGATGACAAATTTGTATTGGAGGTTTCTCAACCCTGCCCTTCGGGTAACGGTAGCAGTGTGTTTATCCCCATCTGAAGAGAATTACAGGCATTTCATCGGACCCACCTGTTGTGCTTTCTGTACCGCTAATGCTAACCTCATGGTACCAAAGCCTTTTGGCAGTAGCAGTGCTAACGTTGTGTTAGCATTCGCCATGCGATAGGCCCTTATGCACATTGCACAGCATTGATTAAAGGGGATTGATATGTGTTGGCTAGATAGTTGGGACTACCAATAACTAAGCAATTGGTGTAACCAAAATAAAGACCCTCCTTTTCTTCAGGCTCCCAACTTCTTGGTTCCCTCTGGGAGGGCCTCCCTTTGTAGGAGTGGAAAATAGCTGCCTCAGCAGGCCTTTTAGTCTCATTCTCAGGGAGCTTTACTGTGTCCCCTCTTTTAATATGGTAAATGTAGGCTGGCTTGTGATGTCAATTGTTATTGCTGGATACATGCTGTAGGAAAAAACTAATTTTCTTTCTCTAAAGAACCATAGCGAAAAGCAGCTTATGTCATAAAGACTGTATTGTGGAGGTTGGGGCTTTTCCCCGTGTTCAAGTGTCACTCTGCTTTGTACCGTACATTGTTCACTTCACGTGTTTTTCTCCCTGTATTTGTGCACGTCTCTCAATGCACAATGAACTTTGTGCCTGTTTGTTCACAACGCACACAGGAAAAGAGTTGAGCCTGCCTTTTGTTGGAGAGATTTGAGAATAATAACAGCTATTGAACTGCCATAAATGATTACATGTTCTTGAACGATTCTTAGCTATTACGTAACACACCTCTCTCCAGGAGAGAAAGATGAAGATGATTGGAGCCTTTGATATAATTTTCGGAACTCTTCAGGACGGGCGATTGACAGCTCCTCTGCTCAAACAGTCTGCCGTTGTCTCCGCTCGCGGTTGCAGGTGATTGGTTATGGTTCAGGGGTCACCCTCTGTCAGTTACGCTTCAATCAAGGGGGCCGGAGAGGGGTGTGGAATCATGTGGAATGTACAGTGCATAATATCTGTATGCGTGGGAATGACGAAGGCAGCTAAGTGGATAACCTCCCGCGATCGATCTCTCTCTTTGTTACAGTCTCTTATTGAATCAAACTCTCAAAGCACAGCCGTTCCCGACTAACCAGTTTAACCTCAGGGGCTAGCTGACTAGCCTAAACGAGTGGTTAACTTAATTTAGGCAGCGGTTAGCATGGTGGAGACGGGGGGAAAAAAGAGACTAACACTGTAAAACAACGGCACCTTTTACACTTTAAGAAAGACCACAGGGGTTAGAATTTCCACTCACTGTCAAAAAAAAAGAACAGTACGTATTTCAAGTATTGTTATTATTATGATACACCGACACTTATTCATGTGAAATCTTTTACCCAGCTTCCTGTTCTATTGATACATTGCCGAAGACAACCCTCTCTTTCCCAAGACGCCGACAGACTGTTTCTCTCTCCGTCCGACATCATACGGAAGATTTGTGTCCCCTCTTTAAATCACGTACCTCTCTAGCAGATGAAGCCCACCAGAGAATTAGCTCCGACAGTCATTTCTCCTGCCTTTCCCGGCGGACACATTTACATTTATGTGTGCGGCAATTAATTATAGCCCTCTGCTGGCCTTGTAAATTAAAGGACGAAGGTTGCCCATGTTAATTGGCCTTGACAGTTTAAATGGTTGTTGGGGCCATGACATAGCTGACATCTGGCTTATGCTGTGGCTTCATCCAGAGGCAGTACTGTTGCTGTTCCAGTATCAACATGCACTGTACTTTGTATTATTTTCAATGAGTATTTTATGGTCTTTGTTAAGTGTCTTTTGTCCAAAGGGTTTGTTTTGGTATTGGTTTCCAACTTTGGTTTTCCAATGGAAGAACGTTTATTATTAGGTATGACCCTCTCCTATTTACCGTTGATTCTCACTAAGAGAATCTCCCATCTTTGTTCTACTCCAAGTTTCTACACATACTGTAGGA
>NC_140249.1:20628365-20658365 GCF_949987555.1 Borostomias antarcticus | reverse complement strand
AAGTTAAAGTCATGGATCTAAATGGTTCTAGCAGTGGCTACATGTGCAGGCCGGCAGATGGGAGGAGTTAGGATGGCCATGACTAACCCTTTAATCTCAGGGACACTTCATTGGCCGGTCAACAAGTGTCTGATTCTCATTGGCCTGTATAATTAGCACCTTGCCTTCACATTGGACAATAGGATTTCATGTTTGATGATAGGCTGATCAGTGAACATGTCAGGTATTTGGGTCCCTTTCAAAAGGTCATTTCTTAGGTGAATATTTACTGTTGTATAGAAATCAATGTCACCTACTGTAACAAGTTGATTAAGTTCGAACCTAAAGACATATTTCTTTCTTTCAGAAATAACAGATGTGCTTTTAGATTTCTAAAAGGGTAGAAAACTTGCCTGACAATGGGTGTCGATAGTCACAAGGCTCAATACTGAATCCAAAGACTCATCAACATGACAGTCTGCATCAACTTCATTTGATGTCTCAAAACGGGACCACTTAACAGCACCAAAAGTTTTAATTTCATCAATCTCTCCCTAAGTCCCTAACTTTATCAGTTTTAGTGGGAAACTTGAAATCACATTATTGTCTCTTTTGAGATGCAATTGCCTTCCAAATCCAATTACATGGCGGTAAGAGGACAAAAGTGAACCACTCTTAACACAATTACAGGATAGGAATCCTGTCGTGACAGTGGCAATTTAGAGCATCTTCCTGCTTTGTTTGGTAGAAGGGACGTGGCTTTGAAGAATGGATGTCGTTAAACCACGAAAGTCTTGATTTCCTGTGGTCACTAAAGATCCCATGGCACTTCTTTCCAGAGTAGCGGTGGTAACCACCTTGTGGTGCCTAACCTCTAATTGGTTCAAATACACAATACATACAAACATGGCCAACCAATCATGCTCAGTCTCTGATTCAAACTCTCTTCTCCCTCAGGTTGTTGACGACGCAAAAGAGCATTCGGTCTCAGTCAACTTACCTGGTAGAATAAGGGTCAAACTAGAATTTAAGGTAACTATATCACACCCAAATGTGAGCCTCCTGTAAATACAAGTTGTTCTGCATGTTGTTTTTTTAGAGCCTATGCTAGTTGAACCAACTCTGGGGGCGCCTTGTCCTGTGTATCCAAACGCCTATAACCTGGAGCCTAAACTCAGATCAGTGTTTCTGCAGCCTTACATTTGGCAGCATGCTCTGAAAATGACATGCTCTCAGCCTCATTAGATGTAAGCTTTTTCTAATAGCTTTATTTGCTTCATTTGTGAATTTGTGGCAAATCAGCGTTCATTTAATTTTGGCAGCCTCAGCGTAGTTTAAAGGAGAACATTAAGGAACTCTTCACAACTCTTAGTTTGGCCGTTTTTCTTGATCTGGAATGACCTGTCCATACCCGTTTCTCGGTTGTCTTGGTAGCACGTTGTGGCCATAATGGCAGTCATTTCCAACGAGTTAGAAGAGTGACCAGGAAGCCAGCAATCTTTGGGCAGATTAGCATGCAAGCTAATGAGCTAATGAGCTAACAAGCTAACGAAGTATCTGAGGTTGGAGGTTTGACTCTAAACCTCCAAACCAAACAATGGACTTTTCTGCTCTGGTGCTTTCCTTTAGCTGCCTTGTACATGAACTTGACAAGTCTTATAGTCCTCAGAGAAAGGCAGGGAGCACGAATGACAGTAGGTCATTGTAGCATCTAACTAAAATGGCAGGAACCTCTGTTTACTGTATGTCTGTTTGTATCACGCTTATTGTGAGAAGCGGGCACTGTATGAAGTTAACATTCGTCAGGTGTATTGCTCAGGACCTAAGGCAGTGCAGTGTAGACAGTGCTGATAACAAAAACAGTGTTTGATATATTGTGGGGAAACCTGGGTAATGGACATAATTCCATGTAATGTAATTCCAAACAAATGTAGTATTGAGTGAATAGACTTGGAAAAAAGATGAGTTTATTTGTTCAAAATACTATTAAGGAAGGGGAGTTGTTTCAAGTAACTTATGCCTTTTCTTTGAGTAGATTATTTGTATTTATTGCTTTTAAGAAAAATGTAACAATGCATAGGAAAAGCCTTTATAAGTTAGCCTAAATTGCCATTTGTTAGCCAGAATCAAGCTAGCATTGACAAGATCACTTTATGATGCCTTTATACGGGCATTGTTTTTAAGTGAAATGTTTTTGTAAACTGGGCCACACAGATAGAACCCAATTGAAATTGAGTGCCAGACGCATGTGTGGTGAGGCTCTAGCTTTGAGTGTGAATGTGAGTTACTGTAAATGTCTTTGCTTGCTTAAGGGAGTGTGTGTGTGAGTGTGTGTGTGAGTGTGTGTGTGTGTGTGTGTGTATGAGCATGCATGCATTTATTTGTTTGTATGTATGTGTACCTAGGCAGTGTGTGTTTGTGTTTATGCACGTAAGTGAGCGAGTGTTTTGTGAGTGTGCATGTGTGTATACCCATGGGTGTGAGTGTGTTTGTGTGTAGTCGCGCAACACACGCCTTGTCAACAGCCAGCCTGAGGTCCATATGGTTCTGTTTTGAGGAAGCTCATTGGTTGCAGATGGAGCGACCGTAAGCTGGGCCCTGTGCTGCGATTCCTAACTAACGCTGCATCAACAAGAGGCTCATAGCCAGCTAGAATAACCCCCACCCCCCACCCCGCACCCCCCCACGCAGACACACACACACACACACACACACACACATACGGACACACGCACGCACCACATAGACGGCCCTCCTTGAAAACCGCCAGCTCAACCCGTCCTTCTCTTCTATTACCCTTGAAATGGGGCCTGTTCTAAATATTATCTTCTCCATTTCGTCCCCGCATTTCTAACTCTGGGGGAGACAAGAAAGGAGGCATGCGGCCACAGTCATTTTTTCCCTCCCCTCGGACTCTAGACCGCAGCGGCGGCGGTAGCTTCCTGGAGATGAGCAACCGTGTCTGTTTCTGGTCCCACTCAGGCTTACGGAGGACCCTCCTAGAAGATGAGGTCATGTTGGTGGAGATGAAGAGATAGAGGGAGGAGGGAGGAATGGAGAGGGGAGGGGGGGGGTGTAAGGAGAGATGGAGTTAAAGGAACGAGGAGAGATGGGGGGGGTCTCGTTATCATTCCTTACTGATCAAAGACACTGGAGGTCGCTGGGGGTTAAGTTACACTGTGGCCGAGCTCATCCCTCACGTCTCATCCATGGGGGCAAATCCTCATCGTTTCGATGACAAGCATAGTCATCACTATTTCCATCGGGATTGTCATCATCATCAGCATCACCACCGGTATCACTTTGGTCATCATCATCATCATGCCCATAGTGATAACTTATGTCCTCTCATCCTGCTAACCCTCTTCTCACCCTGCTTTGATCTGATATCATGCTGTGTAGCTTAGCTATGTCAGTCACCTCAAGGCTAGACTCAAACTGTCACAGCACTGTTGCCATGCTTCGGTCTCTGGGACTTCTCCTGAGGGGACTGTCCTGTCCTTTACTGTACTGTACTACTGCCCTCTTCTGTTCTGTCCTATCCTATCCTGTCCTGTCCTGTTTTGACTCCTGTTCTGTCCTGTCCTGTGCTGTCCTGTCCTGTCCTGTCCTGTCCTGTCCTGTCCTGTCCTGTCCTGTCCTGTCCTGTCCTGTCTTGTCTTGTCTTGTCCTGTCCTGTCCTGTCCTGTCCTGTCCTTTCCTGTCCTGTCCTGTCCTGTCCTGACTCCTGACTCCTGACTCCTGACTCCTGACTCCTGACTCCTGACTCCTGTCCTGTTCTGTTCTGTCCTATTCTGTCTTGTCCTGTCCTGTCCTGTCCTGTCCTGTCCTGTCCTGTCCTGTCCTGTCCTGTCCTGTCCTGTCCTGTCCTGTCCTGTCCTGTCCTGTCCTGTCCTATCCTGCCCTGTCCTGTCCTGTCCTGTCCTGTCCTGTCCTGTCCTGTCCTGTCCTGTCCTATCCTGCCCTGCCCTGCCCTGCCCTGCCCTGCCCTGCCCTGCCCTGCCCTGTCCTGTCCTATCCTGTCTTGTCCTGCCCTTAACTGTACTGTACTGTATTGCATGTCCAATCTATCATCTACACACAGCATAGCAATGGCAAAACAGCAGAACTAGGTGGAAATACCATCTAAAGTGATTTCAACAATTTCAAATTCTATTTTGACCCTGGTTTGCAAAAAGGCCAGCAAGATGCACTGAGGCAACCAGAGTTACATACCGTGTCTGTATGTCTAGGCTAGTCCACTTTTAACATTCCATAATACGGCAACAACTGGTGTCTCCTGCTGCAGACTTCTAAAGACTCCCAGAGTGAGGAATGTCCCACTCAGGTTAATTGCTTCCTGTTTTAACGGGGGGAGGGGGGGGGTCAAAGTTCAGGGTCAGACTCAGCTGTTGTGTTCCGTGCCACAGGGCCCTGACACCTGGTCTTTAGATCCCATCTTGTTTTTCTTTCACGACACCCGTCCAACACTTCTGTCACTCGCTCTCTCCGACGGGTCACAATGGCTTTGTCTGATGTCCTAGTCCGCCTTCCTTGACTTGTCACCTCTTCAAGGGCTGGACATGTGTCTATTGTTAGGTACTGACCTGTCTATGGAAGTGGGAACGAGGATGAGGAAATGAGAGACTATTAGCAACGTCTTGACCGACAGTGGAGTCCACTGCTCAATGTAATGCAGTCTGGTTTATTGAGAAAATATACGAGCGCAAGGACTTCAGGACAACGCACGTGAGTGGTTTATCCAAGTGAAGTACCGCAGTCTGGCCTTGATTGGCTAACCCATTGTACACGTCATATTAAATGGCAGACATCATCAACAGTGGTCGAGGGTACAGACACATGACATGAGAAAAGGCGGTAATTCTTGCAGGGACAATGGGACAAAGGATGGTTATTCTGGAGTAGACAACGTCTAGGTGTGTTGACCTCCTGGAGGTCATCCTGTCATGAATTAGATTAGCACAGCTATGTGAAAGGTTGAGGGAGGTGATGAGACTACAATTTCTATGACAGCCGACAGACCTGTTCGTAAAGCGCTTTCAGCAACGACTCCTCGGAGTTTGCGAACGCAGCATCGCTGTTAGCAACGCTTTTTTGCACAGTTTGAACGCACAACAGTGCGGTGACTCTGAACGCATCTTTCATTTCCAGTCATAGGGCCAGTGGGCTCCTGCAACACTGTTTCTTAATTACAGCCTTTCTCATTATAGTAAAAACTCACGCTAAAGTGATTGTCAGACAAAATGTACCGCCCCTAACAAGCCATTGTTTGATGTCAGAGCACCGCCATCCCCATTCTGTTTTTAGCGAGCTGATCGTTTAAGTACATGTGAGTAATGAGCATAATTGAAGTCCCTCGCAAGATTAGATTTCAGCCAGCTTTTAACAAAGACTGTTCGAACCTAATCCACTAAATGCCATTGTAGCCCTGAACGAATCCCTGCCATTATGTCCAGTTAGCTTCTGAAGTAGCTCTGTCGCAATTATTGGTTACATTGCAGTACGCTATCAGGACCCTGCTAAACCATGGATAACCATCCATGAGCACAATGTAAGAATAAATCCAATAGCTTAATTATTTAATTTGATTTGATTTATTCATGCCAATAACAGCAGACAGACAGACATACTGTAGGGAACCCTCCTCCCACACTTTTCAAGCATTGCTACTGTAATTAATGCTGATGCAATGTGTGTGTGTGTGTATGTGTGTGTGTGTGTTTTAATAGACTCAAATGTATATTGGGTAACACCGCTACAGTTGGACAATTGGCTTACACTAAGACAGGGTGAAAGCCAGGGCAGAAGGGCAGGAAGGAGAGACCGTGTCCTTCCCTGGACACCTGAGATTCCAGAAGACAGGACGTCCAGCAAGCTAAACCCTCTCTGACCTGTGACAGTGTGGAACACACTCAATCCCATCCTGACTGTCCCCTTTGTTCGTTGTCAAAGTCACTGTAGCCATATGGCGACGCTGAGCCAAGGAAAGTGTGTGTGCGTGCACGTTTGTGTGTGCATGTGTGTGGGGGGTGGGTGTATACGTACGTGTGTGTGTGTGCGTGTGTGTGTGTTCTCCCTATATGTCATCCTTAAACAGAGAGAGTGTTTGCCGGAGTAGGGCAATTAATCTGTAATGAAATGGGATGAAGATAGATTAGGACTCCGCCTTTTCACAATTGTGTTTACACCTGCTAGATTTAGACCTAACGTGTTGAATTGAACCCAATAATCTGGGAGTAATCCGACCACTGCTCTAACAGTTCTCCTGGAGATCAGATGATGAGTCCAATACGGTCCTAAAGCCAGTATGCTGACACGCAATGGGTGGACAGAGAGAGAGAGAGAGAGAGAGAGAGAGAGAGAGAGAGAAAGAGAGAGAGCCAGAGAAAGGGACTAAAGAAAGAGTTAAGGGTTGAGCCTATTTATGGCTCTATGATACGCGGAAAGTGAATCAACAACAACTGTATTCATGCCCCTCATGTGCCTTCTCTCCTTGTAAGTGTTCCCAACAGGCTATTGGATCATGTTTACTCCCAGTTCAAATGTCACAAACCAATATCCTAACTTGGTTAAGTCTCACTCCGACCAGTATGCAGGCCTTCACCTGTTGGATGTGCGTATAACACAATACAGAGCCTAGCTTTAGTGAAAGGGGACAGTTGGGTAAAAACAGAGCAGCTGTACTTGACTGGGACTGGAATTGAGGGTAAAACAAACTCTGGTCAAATCTAAGACTGGGAGGGCCAACAGTTCTGTTGCGTTTGTAAAAGCTTAAAGGATGAATCCTCCTGGTGCCTTCTTCCAGTATTTGTACATACACACACACATACGCGCACACAAACATGCACACACACACACACAGACGTGCACACACACACACACACACACACACACACACACACACACACACAAGCAAACAGAGACATGCACATAGACACACATGCATGCACGCACGCACGCACGCACAAACACACAAACACACACACACACACACACCATTTTCTTTTAATCACAAAGCTGTATTACTCTTTCCACAGAGATAGAATTATGACTCCTGGCTGGAAGACTTCTGCTCTACCCAGAGAGTGCACATATACAATAATAGTGAAAGCTCCATGAAAAAATGTAATTCATTTAATCAACACAGTACTGTAATGATGTATGGTGACCGGCTGATGGGCGATGATATATGGGGATGATATACAGTCATATATGCCGTATATATACCTCTCCACGATAACACACCAGGCCAGTCTTGTAGTTGGCTAATAATATATGACCAGGACTCAGAGACCAAGGGGGTTAATCAATCAGCCGCAACTAACAAACTACTTAATACAGATTTACAACCCGCGTGGTGAGTGGTGTGTGTGTGTGTGTGTGTGTGTGTGTGTGTGTGTGTGTGTGAGTTCAGTGAATGTGTTGAGGGTGAGGACAGAGGGATGGGTAGAACGGAGATGAGGAAGCCAGGGAGGATGGAGACCCAGCTCAGTTCAGCTCGGTTCAGACCAGTTTAAAGAGGAAGAATGTGTCTTTATCTGCTCTGAAATACCAGCAAACAAAATGCATAAACAGAACTTTCTCCCTCCTGACTGTAGAGTTCCTGTTCTCTCGAGCGGGCATCATGAGAGAGCCCTGAGTGGAGATTGTGTTGATGTGATTATCTTTAATGTGATACAATCTGAACAGCTGTGCAACGGTCTCTGCAACAAAGGCCAGGCCTATTTATACACCCAGTTCAAACACAGGTGTTCGATACACAAAAGTTGCACTTTTTGTGCATGATGTGAGACATGTTTCATGTAATTTTGTGTGTGTGTGTTTGTTTGTGTGTGTGTGTGGTGCATGTGTACCATGGGACAATGGCTGCCTTGTACTGCAGGGATTGGCCTGTCACACCTTCAACAGAAGACGTGTGTGTGTGTGTGTTTTTAGTATGTGCGTGTGCTCACTGGTATGTGTGTGTTTGTGTATGTAAGTGTGCTCAGTGGTACGTGTGTGTTTTATATGTCTATATTCAGTGAACTCACTTGCATGTACAGTGTGTGTATACTTTGTGCTATCAGAGTGTAACGTCCTGTAAACGCTTGATCCACACACACACACACACACACACACACACACACACACACACACAAACAAAATGACGTGAAACATGTCTCACGTCACGCACAGAAAGTGCAGCGTTTGCGTTTCGAACGACACCTGTGTTTGAACTGGGTGTGTAAATGTGCGTGGTGCAGGGTAGCGTGTGGGCAGTGTCATGTCCTGGCATGACTGGAGGGATACCACGGAGGATTAGCCTGGATTCTGAAGCTCGCCGGACCCCGGACCACGCCTCACGATACAGAACGAGTCTTCTGGAAGCGGTGATCTCCTGAGCTGCTGCCTGTTATCATCACAGCTCAGCTGTAATCACTTTCGTTCGTTCATCCTGGAGTGTCAACAATCATTTCTTTGAGGCACCCTTAACATTCAGTGGTCTCCCAAATGAGAAGAAAGATTGTGTGTTAAGTATTCATTCTGAAACGTCCATTTATTATTTACTACTATTTACTCTCTCAAAAACCTACAATTACTTATTGAGTCAGTTAATTTGGGAGACCATCTGCATATAATGACACTTTAATGCCTTTGAATAATTCAATCCATACATGTTGTATGTCCCCTGTTAAAAAGTAGGTTTCACTGTAAATAATGGAGTATTCCTCCTTAGTTAGCTTTTAATGGGGGACAAAGCATGCAGTCGGGTGACAGAGAGGCAGCATGGAGCAACAATGGGAGCTTCCAGTGAAACGACCTGTCAATCCTAATCTGGGATTACCGGGTTTAAGCGCCTCAAGAGACACCTGTTTTGACGTTTGGAGAGATAATCTCAAACTCTTACTGGAGTTTTACTCCAGTGCTGTTCTGATGAAGACAGATCCTTGCTTTTCACCTCCTCTATGAAATGTGACAACAGTGTGAACATACCCACATTCTTACCGTAACTGCTTAGTTTTAACTGAGGACATAGTTCATTATCATTTCATTTAAATCACTATATCTGTATTCTAATCTCAGCGGAGACATACCGTAGATGCTGTCCGTATCACCAGATGAAAACACTTCAGTGTTCTGTGCTTTTCCTGACCGACTAGCGCCCTCTGAGACCTGCTCACTGTGCTCTGAATGATGCATGCAGACGCCGCTGACGGCAAACGCTTACCACCGAATTCACCACATTGAGGAAGGGTAAACAAGAACAGTTGGCGATTGTTTTAACTTTTAGCTGCCACTCATGAGGTCTAATGACTTATTAAAAGCTATCTTTGTCTGGCTTCAGCCTCAGGGCTAATGCAGTCGCTGTGAAATATGTGTGAAGGCAGCTGTGGCAGTGTCCGTGCACTCGCACTCTCATATCAGAAACACTCTCTGGAAACCTCGCTATTCCATTGAAAGTAAAAGCAATATAAGTCTTGGTAAAGTAACTAGAAGTATTCCCTTGTTTACAGTAAGAATGGTGACCCAGCAAGGTCTTAACAGCTGTTATTCAACAATGTAGCAGGCACTAGTGGAGTTGAGGGTATGCTTCACTTTTATCCACAGACACACAGTGTACCCACTTCTTATCCACCACTCACAACTGAACAATTTCAGAATATTTGCTTTTCCACTTCTTCTGTCACAACCACACCACTAGTAGAAGGTCACCAATAGAGCTCCAGCTATATTATCAGGATAATAGGATTGTCCTTCATCTACACCTTCTGTGTAAGTTACATTGAGGGCACCTCACCAGGCTTAAACTTGTGTAACAAGCTTATTTGCATATCCGAGTGGCATTGTGTAAAGGGGTCAGAGGTGACAGGTGATAATGACACATGATTGGACAGTATGGGACAGGTGGAGGGTGTATTTTAGTAAACAGAGAGAGAGAGAGAGAGAGAGGGAGGGAGGGAGGGAGGGAGAGAGAGAGAGAGAGGGAGGGAGGGAGGGAGAGAGAGAGAGGGAGGGGGCGAGAGAAAAGGAGACAGGGAGAGAGAGAGTTATACAAGCAGTATAACAAGCATCAACAAAGAGCTTAGTTTGTTTTCATTTGGTTCTTCAGAATCTGTGTCTTACTGAACACCTTTGACTGACATTGTATCAAAATATACTCTGTAATAAGCCCCACTTGCAGATTAACTGGCTGTTTTATCCTAATGGTTCTCCTACTGCAGTGGAGAAAGATGGACAAACGGCCCTTTTGAGTTGACGAGTGTTGACTTTGGTCTTGAATGGTTTTACTCTGAAACCCTGCCATGAAGTAGATATATGTATGCGTGTGTGTGTGTGTGTGTGTGTATGAGTGCATGTGTGTGTGTGTGTGTGTGTGTGTATGAGTGCATGTGTGTGTGTGTGTGTGTGTATGAGTGCATGTGTGTGTGTGTGTGTGTGTGTATGAGTGCATGTGTGTGTGTGTGTGTGTGTGTGTGTGTGTGTGTGTGTGTGTGTCTACTGTATTTGTGTTAGCTCGGGTGTGTTCCCCTGCCAGGAAAAATACAAGCACAAGTGAGGGTGTTGGTCAATAAGACCACTCCTGAATTCTGGGGGTCTGTGGTTTGGGCTGAGGGGGGGGAACCGGACCCGAACAGAGAGACCCTGCATTGGAAAGGTATGCTTGAGCAAGACATAGACGATTCATTCAATGCTTGACACCCTTGCTTTTCACTGGGATTTTCCTCTTGGTGGATTAACCTTCTTATCTAACTTTAACGTTTTAACCCAAGTCCTACCGTACCAAAGCCGGCCAGAATCAACCCCAAAATGAGTCTGTGTCATTGTAATAAAAAAAGGTCTGGACTTTAATATGGTAACTTCACATTGTTTATCAATCACACCTTTTGAGCATATATATATGCTCAAACAATACAGTACATACAATACATATTGTTGTGACTTACACTCACATACTTCCTGGTATTGATACCATTCACTGACTAGGCCTTTTCCTCCCATCCCACCTGGCACCGGTCATCTCTCTGCTGGACAGGCCCTCCGTTCCTCCCGAGGCATATGAACCGGCCCTTGTTGTAGGAGCTCCTTCAACAATGACGGAAAACACCTGAAGGTCCCATCTCAACTATTGACCGTAACATGTGTCCTCGTGTCCTCCCAGATAGCAAGTGGATCTGGGCCATATTCAGGCCAGATCTGGCCCTTGTGGCTTAGTTCCGGCCCATATATGGCCCAGAATTATTACACATCCGCTTGCTATCTGGGCTTCTATTCACCTGAGAATGATGGAAGGATCCCATTGGGTCTGAAAGGGTTTTATCATGGATGGGTCAGTGTGGGCCATTTTTTCCATTCGACTGACGTATCTACACACTCCGCATCCGCTTCCTTCACAAGTTCCCTCATTGTTCTGTAGAAGTCACAGAAATGTCACAATGGTCCTCGTTGGCATCGGTCGGAATGCCACAGTGCTTTGAATTAGTTTGCGAGCGACTGGTTAGGGCGCGACGTGCTTGTGACTTTGCGACTTAGAGCTTGGCCATAATGGATGGAGTGCCGAACTTTTTCCTCCAGGCTCTCTCTCTCTCTATCTCTTTCTCTTTCTCTCTTTCTCTCTTTCTCTCTTTCTCTCTTTCTCTCTTTCTCTCTTTCTCTCTTTCTCTCTCCCCCTCTCTCTCACCCCCGTCACACAGAAATCCATTTAAGGGATCGGAATGACAGGAAACAAAACTGCTTTTCTTGTCATTAGGGCGGTGACAAAATTGGCCCATTTTGGGTGACGGGGTTGTTGGCGAACGTTTTCTATTTTGGGAAAAGAGAGTTGGAATGGGGGAATCTCTGGAAGAGAAAGCGAGACTGTGTGTGTCCACATTCCACATGTCTGCATGATGACAGCGCTCTCTGTTAAGACTGGTCAGTGATGATCTAATGAGGGCTCCAGGCAGGCTGAAGATTGAGGAGACCTCAGAGCAGTGCAGTTGGACAGAGGTGGTCAGATACTGTCTGTAGCACTCTAGCCCAATTGCTATTCTTTTGAGCGGTCTAGCCATTCTCCGGCTCGTGGTAGAATGCAATGCCCCCTTCTCCTTGTATTGTCAACCCGCACAAAACCTAGAAAACACTTGGTTTCTTTCCCACCTCTCTCTATCTCTCTGAATTTCCCACTTCCTGAGTTCACTTCAGCTGTGATGGCGAGAGGTTTTACACCCAATTGGTCGAAGCGGAGTCCTTTGTTGAAGCCCTCCTCTCGTTCCACAAGTGGCAGAAGGGACCTGGCTAGTGAATGGTGCTTTGTGTACTGTTTTCCTAAGAGGGGGCCTCTCTCTGCCTCTCTCATCTGTCACAGGTCCCTCTCCTTCCAGGCTCCACAATGCCCGATTGTTTCGGCTAAGTAGCCAGGTTCCAGACCAGAGCAGAATGATGTTTTCCTGCCAAATTCCGAACTCCGTTTTCAGCTTTTCTTGCTCTCACAAAGGGATTCTAAGTTACTGTCCACTTTCTTTCCGAGGAAGGGGGAGCTGAAGTGCTTGACTGTCCTGTCGGCAGAACCACCTCCGTTGGCGGGAGTTAAGTGAGTGTGTTTGTGAACTACATCACCCAAAAGGCAGTGGAAGTTCTCTGTGTATGGAGTGCTGGAGGTTTAGAGCGAAGGGAACTACATTCACCAAAATGCCCTAAGAGGACAGTAAGTTCAACTGGTGAGCATGGCATGTAATTCAAAAGAGTCTCTGGTCTGTCAACCAGAATTTAGAATCAGCTTGAGAGGAAGGATAAATAGCTTATAGTCAAAGTCAATTTTATAGCACATGTAGCACACTGTGCATTACAGAATAAGAAAAGACAAGTAAAAACAGTTTATTAGTAAATGGAATAGAAAATAAGAAAGTAAAAAATTAAAAATGAGAGTAAAAAAAGTTAAGAAGATGTAATTATAACACAGGTAAAGCTATATGATATACTGTAAGCAAGATTATAAAGGTATGTCTAAAGATCTCGCTTAAAAGTTCACACAGTTTCAGCCATTCGTAGGTTTTCTGGCAGGGTATTCCAGAGGCTGGGGGCATAAAAACTGAAGGCTGCCTCTCCATGCCTCTTGGTCCCGGCTCCAGGAACCGTTAAAAGTTCAGTGCCAGAGGACCTCAGGGACCTACTTTCTGTATCATAAACGCATGCCTGACATGTATTCAGGTGCATGACTATGGAGTGCTTCAGGTGCATGACTATGGAGTGCCTTGTAAACTAATAAAATAATCTTAACATATATTCTAAAACGGACAGTGGTAGCTATGGAATTCCAATACATTACTTATTCACCATTTATTTTTATTTTTTATTTTTATGGAATACCTAAACCACAATTTCCTCAAATAATGTGCTCTTAAAAACCCTTACCTACCTGTATATAAGTGAAAAGGCAAGTGTTTATTCTAGTGTCTTGTCTCTTCCTTCATCAGACATGCAATGTCATGTGCAGTTAACATCACTCCCTTGATGCGTTGGTTTTGCTTTCCAATAAATATCCTAGATATTGAAGTGGACTTCGTCTGAACCCTTAGGGTGTTACAAAATTGCCTAGAAATATGAAGTGATGTTTAGGGGAACCTTAAATATTATAACATATGAATACAGTTTTTGTTTCAACCATTGTCTCATCCTTTCATCAGAGTCTCACCAGGAGGACAAACTCACAGTTTTGTTGAAATGAGCTCCAGTTCTGGGAAATGACTGTTGACTCAACTGTAATCACTCCATTTCCCCCTCCATCTCCAGACATCTGCCATCTTGATATGTTGTGGCAATAATTTGTTTGCAGAGAAATAGTGGCTGATACCCCTGGGTGTGTCGCAGTATCTCCCTGTTTGGCTGTGTCTCACTAGTTGTGTACCAACAGCTAGCGATTGTATTTCTTTGAAATGATAGGACAGTGGATAGTGGTTTCTTTGTATTGATGTGTTGTTCATGGCTCTTCCCAGGTATGAAATCAAATAACATAAAACTTTATTTGTATACATAGCACATTTCAGACATGAATGCAACACATTGCACTTCACCCCAAAATAAAATTGAATAGATAAGACAAATAGTAAAAGGCCACGTCATAAATAAAATAGATAAATAGTAAGCATAGTATAAAACGGAACTGAGTGTAGAAGAGACTGACTAAGACTAAAAAGGTGTGTTTTTAGAACTTTTTAAAAAGTCTCCACTGTTTCGGCTCCCATTCAAGCTCTCTGGCAGGATAGTCCAGAGAGTGGGGTTATGAAAGCTAAAAGCTGCCTCTCCATATTTCTTATTCCAGGGCCTTGGTATAGTTAGCAGGCCACAGGACTCTACAGGACTCATACTGTACCTCAAAAGCATGTCTGACAGACAGTATAATGCGGTGCAACGTCATTAATTGTTTTAAAAACGAATAGAAGAATGTTAACATAAATTCTGAAACTCACCGATAGTCAGTGCAAAGACTTTAAAACTGGGGTTATGTGCGCTCTCGGCGTGGGCTTAGTCAATACTTCTGCTGCTGCATTCTGTATGTTTTGCAGCTGTCCAATTGCTTTCTTGGGTAGGCCAAACAGGGGAGCATTTCAGTAATCAAGTCTGCTTGCCATAAAAGTATATATACGTTTCTCAGTGTCCACTAAAGATAGAAATGGGCACACCTTGGCTATGTTCCTCAGGTGATAAAAAACTGTTTTGGTCATATTCTTAATATGTGCTTAAAAATTAAGATCTCTAAAATTACACCAAGATTTTTTTCCTGGTTTTTAGTCATTAGTGCTTGAATTAAAACGTGCAGCCAGATTCTCTCTCTGGTCTCGACTCCAATGATGAGAACCTCTGTCTTGTCTTGGTTTAATTGAAGAAAGTATACAGTAAGTTATGTCAGGTTAAGTCACTTTTATTCATTTATGATAAGCTAATCAGGCCCAGAATTGAACACTGGAACACTGCATGCACTATCTCAGAGTTTTGGTCACCAAGGGAACTTTGAGCCTGTTGGTCCTGAACCAGTCTAGAACTTTAAAGCTAGAATGACCCAGGTTTCCATAAGGATATCAGGGTCTACTGTGTCAAAAGCTGCACTTAATCAAATCTAAAAGTAAGGACTGAGAGCTTTTTGGCATCTGTGTTTACTCTAAGATCATTTACTACTTTAACTATGGCTTTCTCTGTGCTGTGGTGGGCTCGGAAACCAGACTGGAATTCCTCAAAGATACAGTTTGCATTTTTCAAAAATCATTTAGCTGTATAATTTTTTCTCTCCATAATCTTGCTTAAAATGGAAGATTGGAGATTAGCCTAATATTGCTAAATGCTGAAGAATCTAAATTGTTCCTTTAGGAGGGGTTTCGACATGGCACTTTTAAGAGCACTGGGGAAAGGGCCAGTGAACGAGGCGTGATTAACAGTAGTGTGCACTTCATCAGACATGCAGTTAAAAACATGTTTTAAATGTAGTGGGAATGGGGTCAAGGAGGCAGAGAAGGCCTAAGCGGAGATACGACTTTATTGAGCATGTCTGTGTCAACCAGGGAAATGGAAAAAAAGAATGCTTTTGCACGGTTATCTGGGGAATGTACGATTAGAACTCTCAGCAAGGGGTTGTTGAGCAATACCAACCCTAATGTCATCTTTTCCCTGAAATATACTGCAAACTCTTTACATTTAGATAATAGTTGCCCTAATTTTGCTATTAAAAAGATGAACTAAATCATCACGTGAGGAGAGTATAAAAGGTACTGGTGCATTTGTTATACAGTACATTAAATTAACATCAGTCATGACCTTAGAGGTAAGATAGCGTTTGTAAGTACTGCGATCGGCATTACCCTGAGCTATGGGCAGCAAAGCATTCAAAAAAGACATAGTAGTGGACAAGGCCATATCAATAATAGAGTTAACTTCAATAATCCCCTTGGAGATCAATGGCTGAACTCTATGGAGCTCAACCATTTATAACTGCTTTGGTGTTAGACTCAACAACATCTACGTATATGAATTAAAATCACCCAGAACTAAAGTTGTATCATAGTTTTCAAGGACAATAAACAGAAGTTCTGAAAGATCATTTAAGAAAATGCAACAACATCACATGCAACAACTTATCCCTTCTTCATTGCCTTTCAATAGACTTTCTGTGAACTATTTTGAGATAATTTACCATATCACACTTCTTTTGGGAACTGCTATGGGGAAATAAGGTCACCATCATATTGGACATCTTAAGAGAGACAGAGATACATTGTTATGGTTTTCCATGTTGATGCTATTTCACAGCAACTAGTCTTTATGACGCTATACTCAACTCCTCCACTGAACCCTGACGGTATGTCGTAGCTAATTAACACTGGTTATTTCTCTGATTGGTTCTTCTAGTGCTTTCTAATCATGCAAGGCCATGGTCTCCTCACCAGTAACCCATAGCACTGGGCTCTACTGCGTGATGAAACTGTATCAGTTGCAGCGATTTATGAGTCCTGGCATTCCTGGCCATATGAGAAGTCGGTTCCAAGAAGCTAGCTAACTCCTAAGCCCCCATAAACACAGCAGCAGCAATATTGTCAGCTAAATATAGGCCTCCTCTTTCTTCTCTCCTTTCTCCTCACCCCGCGACTCCCTCTTTCTCCTCGGGCTGTGGTGTGGATGGCGACTTTAGCTTGAGGTGGGCTCTGCTTTCTATTGATTACCAATTAACGTTGTTTGCTGACGGCTCTTTACCTGGTGCCATGAGCTGCATGCGGTGCTCAGGAGAGTCCTCTCGGCCTGTTGGTACATCCTGTCTGCCTTTCAGAGGGCCTGCAAGCTCGCGGCTGGTGTTAGCGCTAGTGCTAACCTGTTGGCTACGCAATTTGGATGAATTTTCAGAGAATATTAAGGGTTTTATATGAAATGGTAGTCAGCATATGTTGTATCTCTAGCCTGTATTGTATTCATTGTATCCCTTGTATTCCTAGCCTGATTTCAGTATTCATGCATCAGAATAAAATGCTTAATTAGCTAATTGTAACTGTGATTGAACAGGTTGTGATCTAGAGAGTTAATTGTACACTTGTTGGTGTGGAATGTAGCCCATCTTGTTGGTGTGACTGGGTAGCTGACATCATACTCAGGGTCAGTATTGGGTCAGGGGGGTGTCTCATGTCATCGTACAAGGGCCGTATAACATTATCCTTGGGGCCCCTCCTGTTCAAGTTTGGCTCCTTTCAGAATCACGCAACCATTTTAAAACTTCATCCTCTCGTGTCCCCACTCAGTCCATGCAGTGAATACAGAAACACACACGCACGCACACACACACACACACATACACACACACACACACACACACACACACACACACACACACACACACACACACACACACACACACACACACACACACACACACACACACACACTGGTTCTAGTTCCCTCCCCCAAGAACCCTTCAGCACTTATGATGTATATAATTTTCTCTCGGTTGACAGAGTTACAGACCCCCTCCTCAGGTCCACTGTGTTCTTATAAAATGTGGAGGCCTGCTACTGTGGGACCCCCGCCCCCCCCCCCCCCTTTCTACTTTGTCTTATTTTTTTCTCGTTCTCACCCTTCCATTTGTATGTTTCCTACTTCCCTCCTCCCTCTGTCTGTGTCTTTCATCTCCCTATCCTTCTCTTCCTCTCCTCTCAGATATTTGAGTGGGGTCTAGATCAGACCCAGGGGACTGAATATTACACAGATAAACATCCCTGTCTGATTTATGGAGTGATAATACTGTGTGAGTGGTGATCTTGTTTTGCCTACGCTGACGCTGGGGTTGGTCTGTGATCTCTGGAGTAACACTATTCTCACGCTCACAATCTTCTGTTTTACACCAATCTGTATTAATAATAACTACAGTCATTAATGTATTAATGGTTTACTGTAGTAATGATAATGGATTTCTACAGCTGTATGTTGATGAATGATCTACACACACTGATACTGCTTAATTATATATTTTTCCCGCCATGGTATTTCTTTGCAATGTGTGCATTATTGATTATTCAGACCATACAGCAGAGACGTCCAGGAATCGGTCGTCACACCAATGATCTCTTCGATTCATATACTGAAATGGCAATCAGCAACACAAGTGTAATAAGTAAATTCACTTTTAATTCTCACTCAATTTTCAGTGAGCCCCAAATCAATGTGACACCAAATTCACAGGTTTTGGGATTTTTTTTGTGTGTGTTAAGAACCATTTTTGGTTAAATGAATCTTGGTAGAACCAAAAATGTCTCACAACGGATTTTTCAAAGGTTTGTCTCCCAGGGACATCCGAACAACCCTTTATGTTTCTATGTAGTATGTTTTTCCCCCCTTTTTTCTAAGAGTAGCCCTGTGCAGCTTCTTTGAAAAATGAACATATGTACTCAGGAATGTGTAGGAATCCTGTCCATCAAAGTCACCTACTTCCCCTTTCTCCTCCTCAGAATGATGTCTTCCAAGCGAGCCACGCCTCCGTTTCCCTCGGTGACAGAGGAAGAGAAAGCAATGGGCCAGGACAGTGTGGGCTGGACCAATGACGACAGAGAAGGCCTAGAGGACTCAGCCACACCCCCTCTGCATAGCAAATCGCACCTAGAGGAGCACCAGCCAATCAGAGATAGCCAGAATGAATCAGAGTGGGAGAGTATAGGACCCACTTCTATGGTGAGAAACAAATGGACACAACCATAAGTACACCAAAGCCATGAAAACGTATTAAAACACAGACATAAACAGGGTCTTTTTAGCTGCAGGCAATGCTTCAGGCAGCCTAGTGGGGGTCCTCATCTTCTCAGATGCATTCTATGATGTTTTATTTGATTCATATTTTCTCTGTCCCATATGAAAGAAGTACACTTGACTCCTTTTATCCATATTCAGCTACTGAGAAACTAGTTTTAGGGTTCCAATAAAGTTTTCTATAATTAGGAAATAATGTGTGTCTTTGAGGACACTCATGAAGGACCTTTGTAGGTGACTCATGTTGGTTAGTTTGTCATCGTGAAGCACAAGGGTAAGTGAGGGCTTTGGGGAACAGTATTGAGCACAAACACATTCCCACACACACACGCACGCACGCACGCGCGCACACACACACACACACACACACACACACACACACACACACACACACACACACACACACACACACACACACACACACACACACACACACACACACACACACACACACACTCCATGCTTGACACGTTATCTTCTAGTCCCATTACAGAGGCATCTTCCTCTTTAGACACACATGCATAACAAGCCCTTGGAAGTGTTTCAAGGACATCTTAAGATCTTGCTGTCTGCCAAAGCCCGTTGTCTTTGAAAGATAAGCCCTCTAAAGTTCTTGGAGGTCCCCCCAACTCTGTAAGAGGAGGAGAAAACATACTGAAATAGACGTTGTGTCAGAGCACCTGTGCGAGAGTGTCTGCTGCGGGACAATGTGGCTTCTTAAAGTCTTAAAGCTGTTTCTCCTTGGGAACAGATCCTTTGGTCTTTCAACTCCAGTATATGAGCTGACTACATACGAGACAATACGATCCATCTGTTGATGGAAGTATGGATATTCTGGGACTCTGATGCACTCATGACGCTTAACAAGTCTGTTAGGCTATATAACTTACAAAACAAAGTCTTTATTAAACCTCAGTAAAGATAGCACAGTTTCAATAACTGACAAACACTCAACAAGAACAGTACATTAACTGAAGGAGAGCGTTCTCAACCTTCAAAACAGTATCTAGCAATGTGTGACAGGGGTGGAAATTACCTCAGCCCACAGACTCTGTAACCAGGTTAAGTCAGTTGCCTGTATTGAAAAGCAGCATTTTATCTCCATTGTCACGGCGGTCTCTCCATGCCAGGGTTTGGTGCCTGGTCAGCCCACCGTAGCGAGCAATAGCCGACACGGCCATTTGGTAAAACCCGACTCCAGATCCCAGACTGAACTGTAAGCAGATTATTCCCACGATTAACAAGAACAACCACCTCCGTCACAACATTAGGATCAGTGATATCAATAGGTTGCGGAATGCAACCGTAAGAAAAGAATTATCGTCATAGGCGTTTTCTCGTTGAGAGAGTCTTATGAACTTGTGTCTTGCGGTCTCTCTGTCATCAACCAGCCTTGTACGAACTACAAGTCCCTTTTACTGTAGTCTCACTATTGATCCCATCCATAAAAGCCACATCTATAAAGGGCAGGGAAGAGTGGAAATCATCCTAGCTATAGCAACATAATCTAGCGTTGGACTTGCATCTAATTCCAGAACATTCTGGTTGCATTCCCAGGACAATGACAGCAGTAAGGGCTGCTCCCTGTACTCCTACCGAAACAACTCCACCTCTCCACCCAAGCTTGAGGAGTGTTCCAGGGAGCGCGGCGACCCGCTGGGGGGACTGGCCTTCGGGACGCCGGAACGCCGCAAGGGAAGCCTGGCGGACGTGGTGGACACCCTGAAACAGAAGAAACTGGTGGAGCTGACCAAGACGGAGCAGGACGGTAGGAGATTTTATGCAGCGTGCGTGTGTGTGTGTGTGAGAGAAGGAGAGAGTTTTGTGTGTGTGTCTCAAGAGTACACACACGATCTACGAGAGCGAGCTCCGGGCTGTGCGCTTGTTCTGCGTGAGATGGAGCGTGAGCGCGTACAGTACGTGCGTACGGAGCCAAGAACGAGCCTCAGCGCGCGTGTGTACCCGATCACGTGTGGAGCCTCACTTAAAGAGCGGCGTGCCTTCGCTTTCTCTCCCTGTTCTTTGAACCCTTAAATTACAAGTGACAAACCCCCGTACCCATAGATCACAGGTGCGTTAGTGAAATCACCCCCCCCCCCCCCCCCCCATCGTTAGATCTCTCCATCTTCACAGCAGGAGAGCGGTTGTCTCCTCCTCAGACGTGCCTCTGCTTGCAGCCGAGCCGCACAGATCGAGCAGATCTAACGCGCCCCTCCGCCATTTACGGCGCACATTGTAATTGTCAGGATATCAGAGGAACTGTTTATCTCCCCTATCAAAGTCTTGACTTTGCTATTGATATAGCGACTGAAGTTCTTCAGAGCGAGATGGCCCAAGGCTACCACCCCCTCGAACCTCTCGTAGTGTTGACAGTAGATAGATAGCCCCGGCTCTTATCTGCTGTGTGTAAGCCGTCCTTCGAAGGGGTGTGTGTGTGTGTTTTGTTCAGTGCGCCATGATGTCACTGTTGTGACAGGCCTCGGATCAAATGTGTGTGCGTTGTGTGTTGAGGCGGATAGGAAGAGGTGCAGGCTCATAGAATGACCTGAAGCAACCTTTTTGTGTGTGTGTGTGTGTGTGTGTGTGTTATGGGGGGACGGGGGGGGGTTGTCAACTTTTCTCTTGTCTTTTTTTCCCCCCACTGCCTTTTTTCCACTGCCGGTTCGAATAATCCATTTTATTTTTAATTTTTTACATTTCTGATTTTATCCCATTTTCACAAAATTTAGTAGCCAATCACACATGACCTTTTGTCCAATTGTCCCCTGTCGCTGCTTTCGAGGGTCAGTCGCACAACCCAGCGGCCAGCTACAGTACCCGACTCTCTCAAGTCCGTGACCACGACTCCAACACCAGGACAGGGTCCCTGCAGAGTGGCGGACCCTCGCGCTGAAATTGAACTAACCACCCCCGGGAGTGGCGGCCGCCCGACATGTTATTAGTCCTGCTAAGCATCCAGTTAATCATCTCACATCAATCGGTCTGTGATGGCTACAATGAAACGTAGTAGACAGTGCAGTGTGAAATAGTGTATCAAATTGATCCCTTAGCTAAGACAAAATAGAAACTAATTGTAAATCCAAGAATGGAGTTGTAGAAATGGAGATACTACAAATAACATGTATATGTCCTAATTTCTTCACCTGGCTTAGAAAAGAATGACATAATTTAATTCTTCCTTTGTTGTATTTTTGTCAAAATAAGCTTTTGGGGGGGGGGGGGGGGGGTTGACCCTTTCTATTGACAGTGGGATTAATTTTATTCAAATGTGTTTTGTTTTAAGAGAATACTGATCAGTAAATAACGACTAAGAGCCTCTGCATTCTGCAGTAATGCCTCCATTGTTGCCAACATACTCAAAACAGATCAGCTGTGGACCTTCAGATAGAAATACATGTGGATGAAAGGAGTTGCTCTACAGAGACGTCGGAGCTTCACTTCACCTTGTTTCATGTACCCCTAACTTATTTAATTTCTAAATACTCTTCTTTAATGGTATCTAGCCTTACTTGTTGCCATTCTTTTGTCTCATTCAGACCTTGGACCTCGCCTTTGTCCTCCTGTTGTATGAAAATTGGTTAAAAACATTTTTTTAAACGCCACTCTTAATAACATGTTTTATTGCTATTATTTTCAAGTTTTTCATTTTCGTAATGAAAAAGTCGGCAGGTTTTTGTCTCCAATAAGCACATCAGGACAACCTTGCTTTAGGCCAGCTTGTCACTTCATAACCTGGCTGAGCTCTCCCCCCCCCCCCCTCCCCCTCTCCCACACACACACACACACATACTGGTGCTTCTCTAAGGAGAACCCATGTTTGCACTAAAGGACTCTGTATCATAGTATTGTGTGCCAGCTACTGTGGGTGAACTGTGCTTGTGTCACCAAGTTGAATTGTTAAACTCAGTTCTCAGTATATATATTTTATGATATTGTTTTGGGATGTTTATGAGAGATTGTCATGTATTGGCAAGTTAGGGGACTCGAGATTGAGCCGAGTGTAGGTAAGTGAGGGTAGAAACAATAGTGACAACTAGAAAGTACATTTCCTGGAGAAAATGTGAGGTGGGCTAGCTGCTGCAGCTGTATATAAAAGCTACTGCTAGAACAACTATGGACCAGGCAATCTCCATGCACCCACCAGCGAAGACCGTGCGTCTCTACCCCACTCAGGGGCTGAGTTGTGGGGTCTGTGGCGTGGACAGTGGCATGGTGGTGAGACTCCGCCCCCTCAGGTCAGAGCTGGTCGAGGACAGTGTACCCCTCTCCGGGCCACCTACCCGCCCGCACCGGTGAAGACCATATGTCTCTAGCCCAATCAGGGGCTGAGTTGTGGGGCCCGTGGCGTGGATAGTGGCGTGGGGGTGAGACTCCGCCCCCTCAGGTCAGAGCCAGTCAGGGACAGTGTACCCCTCTCCGGGCCACCTACCTGAATCAACCGGTGAAGACCATGTGTCTCTAGCCCACTCAGGGGCTGAGTTGTGGGGCCCGTGGCGTGGATAGTGGCGTGCTGGTTAGGCCCCGCCCCTTTGGGTGACAGCTAGTCGGGGACAGTACAGTGACCTCTGGGCAATTTCAATGCATCCACCAATGAAGACTGTGTCTCTAGCCCACTCAGGGGTTGAGTTGTGGGGCCCGTGGCGTGGATAGTGGCGTGGTGATGAGACTCCATCCCCTCAGGTCAGAGCCAGTCGGGGACAGTGTACCCCTCTCCGGGCCACCTACCTGACTCCACCATGAAGACCTCCGGGCAGTCTCCTTGCACCCACTGGTAAAGACTGTGTGTCTCTAGCTCAATCGGCTGAGTTGTGGGGTCTGTGGCGTGGTGGCGAGACTCCGCC
The DNA here is from genome assembly GCF_949987555.1 of Borostomias antarcticus. Classification (NCBI taxonomy): domain Eukaryota; kingdom Metazoa; phylum Chordata; class Actinopteri; order Stomiiformes; family Stomiidae; genus Borostomias; species Borostomias antarcticus. The sequence goes on along the minus strand of NC_140249.1, from coordinate 20,634,813 downwards.
CGAAAGAAAGAAAAAAAGGAAGAAAGAAAGAAGGATGGAAGGAAGAAAGGAAGGATGGAAGGATGGAAGGATGGAAGGATGGAAGGAAGGATGGATGGATGGAAGGATGGATGGATGGAAGGATGGATGGAAGGAAGGATGGAAGGATGGAAGGATGGAAGGAAGGATGGAAGGATGGAAGGATGGAAGGATGGATGGATGGAAGGAAGGATGGATGGAAGGAAGGAAGCAAGGAAGCAAGGATGGAAGGAAGGAAGGAAGGAAGGAAGGAAGGAAGGAAGGAAGGAAGGAAGCAAGGAAGGATGGATGGATGGATGGATGGATGGAAGGAAGGAAGGAAGGAAGGAAGGATGGAAGGATGGATGGATGGAAGGATGGATGGATGGAAGGAAGGAAGGAAGGATGGAAGGATGGAAGGAAGCAAGGATGGAAGGAAGGATGGATGGAAGGAAGCAAGGATGGAAGGAAGGATGGATGGAAGGATGGATGGATGGATGGATGGATGGATGGATGGATGAAAGAAAGAAAGAAAGAAAGAAAGAGAGAAAGAAAGAAAGAAAGAAAGAGAAAGAAAGGAAGGATGGAAGGAAGGAAGGAAGGAAGGAAGGAAGGAAGGAAGGAAGGAAGGAAGGAAGGAAGGAAGGAAGGAAGGATGGAAGGAAGCAAGGATGGATGGATGGATGGATGGATGGATGAAAGAAAGAAAGAAAGAAAGAAAGAGAGAAAGAAAGCAAGAAAGAAAGAAAGAGAAAGAAAGGAAGGATGGAAGGAAGGAAGGAAGGAAGGAAGAAGGGTGGAAGGAAGGAAGGAAGGAAGGATGGAAGGAAGCAAGGATGGATGGAAGGAAGGAAGGATGGATGGAAGGAAGGAAGGATGCAAAGAAGGAAGGAGGGAAGGATGGATGGATGGATGAAAGAAAGAAAGAAAGAAAGAAAGAAAGAAGGAAGTAAGGATGGAAGGAAGGAAGGAAGAAAGGAAGGATGGAAGGAAGGAAAGGAAGGAAGGAAGGAAAGAAGGATGGAAGGATGGATGGAAGGAAGGAAGGAAGGAAAGGAAGAAAGGAATGAAGGATGGAAAGAAGGATGGAAGGAAGGAAGGAAGGAAGGAAGGATGGAAGGATGGATGCAAGGAAGGAAGGAAGGAAAGAAAGAAAGAAAAGAAGGAAGGAAGGAAGGAATGAATGAATATGAATGCTACCACAATAGTCATAAAAGGGTGCCTCTACAGAGAGCCTGCACGTGTCCCCAAATTCAAATCCCAACTGACACTGTGAGCATCCTCTCATTCACTTCAATGGGAAGGCATGTCCGATTCAGACAGCTCTCTCTCAAAAAGTATAAATGTCACAGCCTAGATATTGACACCGTAGGAATCCTGAGAAAATGCTGAACATTTTAGGATATGATATGTCCGTGTAGCTTAAAAACTGTAGGCATGGCGACGAGTTAGAAAAAGGGTAAAAATGCAAAATTAGCAGCTCAAAAGGTAGAGTGTGGGCCCATACGTTTCAATGGAGAGCGCAGTTGCCGAACAAATCGTCATACAGCGAAAACTATAAGTCACACGGCTTAGATACTTACATTGTACGAATCAGCACAGTTATGGGAACGTTTCGATATATAATATGTGTATGAGCTGTTAAAACTGTAGGCATAGCGACAAGTTAGAAAAAGAGAAAAAATGCAAAATTAGCAGCTCAAAAGCTAGAGTGTGTTGCCATACGTTTCAATGAGGAGCGCAGTTGCCGAACAAATCGTCATACAGCGAAAACTATAAGTCACACTGCTTAGATACTTACATTGTACGAATCAGCACAGTTGTGTGAATGTTTTGATGTATAATATGTGTGTGAGCTTTCAAAACTGTAGGAGTGCCAGCAGTTTACAAAATGTGTGAATATTTTCAAAGCAACTGCTGCCACCACTCTAAAAACATAAAATTTCTGAACATTCCAAAAGCATTTCAAGCAGTTTCAATAGGACAAAAAAATGTTTTAAAAGTTAAATTTCTTAAAAACTATAAAAAATATCAAAAATCTGAATGGATCCGTTCAAGAGCTGAACGTCATGAACATTTTAAAGTTTGAATGAAGTTTCTAGCACAAAGTATGAAGAACTAGTTAACGTCCAAAAAAGCGGGGAGAATAATAAAGAAAGAAAGAAAGAAATAGTGGGAATATCACAAGTTGGGCTAGCTTCTGCAAGCTAGCCCACCTAATAATGACACCGGTGACACTTGCGGATATTCTGGTGTGGTGACCATGCTGTGTGTGTGTGTGTGTGTGTGTGTGTGTGTGGTCAGAGCTCAGTGTTGAGAAGTTGTGTATGCTACAGTAACTTACTTCACTATTGCCCTGTACAGGTAGCGGAATGCGATGTGTTGGCGAGCGGTTTACTTTTTATAAATGGTGGTCGTGACATACATGTAGTACAGGGACCATTAAAACATTTTATGGACATGATTTTAGTATTTTGCCATTCTCAAACATATTTTCAAGGACCAAATAGTATTGGACAAGGATTCAAAACAAAGATGTTTTTCCAATATTATCATGATAACATTATGCTGCCCAGCTAAACTTGATAAAATCTGTTTCTTACACTGTGCCATCAATGTTTAGTACAGTAAAGCCCCCCCTCCTCCCCCTTTCCCTCCCTCCACCACCTGCCCACCCCCCTCCACTTCCTGCTGAAATAATGGTTAATTGAGGCCAGCTTCCTGAAGGCGAGATTTGCTATGATCAAATGTAAAAAGCTCTGTTAGTGGTCGAGCATTCACTTAGCATAGCAGGCTGACCCTGGTATGCACTGCTAGCCTGTGGCTAAAGTATGGAGGTTACTGTAGTTAGCACTGTACACTTAGCATAGCAGGCTGACCCTGGTGTGCACCGCTAGCCTGTGGCTAAAGTGCGGAGGCTACTATAGTTAGCACCGCACGGCATACATCCCCCCATGGGCTAACCTTTAGCAGTCAGCTCCTTAAAGGGGTCTTAAGTGCCTGTGGCAGTTGTAATGAATGTGAAGGTCTTTTCTCTCTGGTGGGGGCTGGGTGTTCACAGAATGGTCGCGTCAGCTTTTAAAAGCTCTATTAGCCGACAGCAGCAGCTCTCAGGACCATGTCAGTTTATAGATACTCTACAGGCCGTTTCCGCAAATTTCCCATTGGTTATGGCGAACCACCCACAATGGAAACGTACTGTGGGGAAAATGTTCAATGCTTTCATTGTGTGAAAATACAATTATTGACTCTAAAAAAATTATGAAGTGATAAATGCCTAGCAATATATATATATATATATATATATATATATATATATATATATATATATATATATATATATATTTTAATGAATTATCAACCAGGTCTGGTGATTAGAATTTTGAAATGCACTTTACCAAAATTGTAGCTTAGTGCCAAAGTGGTTCTCGAAAAGGATTATTCTAGTCTTGTCAATCACTCACAGCTATCACAACGTGAGGAATTTGAGAAAGGAAATTTCAGTGTGAGGAAAAAAAAAACACGTCAACTGATTTAAATTCTGTTTGATTCTCATTAAACCCTAAATGAAGTGTGCATCAGTAAAACTCTCCTTTCCAATTTGACGACCAATTATTATCAAGCGTATTGTCACAGCATCTGGCCTGCTGGTGTTAATGGGCCCTGGCATTGGCACCGTGCCCTTGTGCCAACTCAGTCAGCCATCTAATACGCCCCGAGCAGCTCTGGCACCTGGCAAGCACTTGACCTCCTCTCTAATGCATGTTTAAACCCTGCCTGGTCTGAATCACTGTGCTGAATTAAAATGTTCCAATCACAAATGCGGCTATGATTGTATTGCGGACTGGACCGTTGCAAAATGGCTACTTCATTGAGGCATCTACAGCTCTTTGTTCAATGGAATCGTTCTCCTTTACACAGCTACTGATGTTTATTACCTCCGCCCCAGCGACAGCGCAGGATGAGAGGTCATGTTTTTGTTGGCCGGATCCATGAATGAAAACAACCCAGCTCCCTGTGTGGGGGTGCTAGAGCGTACCGCACTGCCCCCTGTCTTATCATTCAACTCTGTCATGCACAGAGCCACGAAATGCATTCAGGGCCGGAGGTCTGTGCTCTCTGAGCACCATTTCTTGTTAGATTTGCAATGGGATAGACATAAAATAGACAGACACGTCGGGAGTGAAAGTAGTGACTAGGCAAGATGTTTTTTTTTGGTGTGAGAGGGGGTGAGACGGCCGCAGAATGTGGGACACAATGCAAAATGTTTGTGGCAAAAAGCCTCTTAGTTTTGAACATGATACGGAGCTCGACACTGGAGACTACAATTGACAGACTGGGCCAATGCTCTGGGGTCGACACACGTCTTGTAGATGCATCAGGACAACTCCGGCATGTTTTGTCATCATCGATGAACACAGATTGCCGACTGGCACACACACACACACACACACACACACACACACACACACACACACACACACACACACACACACACACACACACATTGTACATAGGCTTGGCAGACAATGTTTACACAAGAATTTTACTTTTGCACGGCATCACTGAAGCATCACTGCAAAAACATTTTTAATGCCAGATGTCATCTTAATCCTACCGTAATGGTAATTCCAGTAACAGGAGTTAAACCCATCCTTTCACCTACTGTATATCAAGTCTATAAAGTCAGCCTCTGTGAGAGAGCAATGTGCCGGGATCCAAACCCAGTTGAGTTGCAAGCGACCACAACACCATCCAGGGCCACTTTTTCAGCCTTTAACATAGTTGAGTATGTGTGGTCCAGTCACTCTAACACCATGGCTCCTAGCTAGCTAGCTGGCTAGTTACTGTAATGTTATTCAGCCATTCAGTCTTTAACATACTGTAACTAAACATGTGTGGTCCTCTACTGTAGCGCCTAGCTAGCTAGCCTAGCCTAGCGATGCAGAGCCTGTACTGCAGTCCAAGCCTGGGGATCTAATCAGCCTAATAATGGCTTTACCAGCTGGAGGCCAACATCAAAGTAGCCAAACTTCCTCTAACCCCACTCTATGACAATGGACGTATTCTGTGGAGCTCCGCTTTGTTCTCCAGCACTACTGATCATTCATCTCAGCGCCACTGCCACCACCACTCAAAGGATAAACTCATCAAATCAACTGTTGGCATTGCTTCCTTGATGGGGTGGTGGTGAGTGCATGTGTGTTGATGTGTGTGTGTGCGTGTGTGTATGTGTGTGTATGTGTACGGATGCATGTATGTGTTTGTGTTTCCTTTCTCTTATTTAGGTAGATATCATGTTGAATAGATCAGAAATAGAGTATAGCTGGTGGGGAGTCTGTAGGACTTGATTGTAGGCTACATTACATTACAGTCATTCAGCTGGCGCTTTTATCCAAAGCATCTTACAACAATTTAACATACAGTACGAAAAGCCAATGTACTATTACTTGCCAGAATTCACAAGTAGATCTCCTTTCTAAAACAAGTGACTAAGAGCATCATCTAGTGCTGACGGCTAAGTACAAGAATAGCAAACTAAAAATACAATAGGTGCTTAAAAGGGTTTTGAACCTGGGACAAAAGATGGGCAGCGACTCTGCTGTCCTGACGTCAGTGGGCAGTTCATTCCACCACTGTGGGGCCAGGACAGAGAAGAGCTGTGACTGTGTTGATCGACCGCAGGGGCCTTGGAGTAATGGGGCAACTAGTTGCCCTGAGGTAATAATAATAATAATAATAATAATAATAATAATAATAATAATAATAATAATAATAATAATAATAATAATAATAATATTAATATTAATAGATGCAGCTCAAAGTGCAGCTCATAATAAATGCAGCTCAAAGTGCTTTACAACAGAGCACGGAGTGCTTCACATAAAAACAGACATAAAATAAACAAAAAACAGGAAAATAAGATGGAAGATAATACACAATAAAAGATAAAGATAAGAAATCAAGTAAAATACAGTAAAAATGACAATTTAATCAAATGTATTGTAATAATTAATAATTGTACTGGAGATATAGCCTACATTAAAAAAAGAAAGAAAACTTCAGTAGCAGTAGAACATTGGCTCTTTGTTAGAATGAGGAGTCAATTCAGCTTTAGATATCAACTTTATTTATTTGCTATTTTCGCAAACAATATTATCTTTCTATGCATGTAAAACAATAATATCGATCTAGTTGTTGGAGCACTAGACACCACTACCAGTTAAACCACCAAAAAGCTTGCTCTTCGATGGTGCAAGCGATATTTATACTGAGGAGTGAGTTTAACTATTTCAACTGGGTTACACCAGCAAAATGCATTCATGGACAGGGGCATGTGCTCTCTGAGCACCCTTTCTAGTTTGTGTTTCTGTTTTCTCGATTTCCAGAATTGAAATAAATAGCTCAGGTGCCCTTTTACTTTTCACAGAGAGTTTAGAGCTCTGGGACT
>NC_140249.1:20537676-20615176 GCF_949987555.1 Borostomias antarcticus | reverse complement strand
CTCCTCCTGTTCTTCATTTAAGGCCTCTTTCTCTTCCCCTCATTCTGCTTCCTTTTCTCATTTCTTCTGTCTTTAACACACTCGCCTTCTCTGCACTGCATCTCTCCTTCCTTTGCTACCATTCTCTCCTCCACCCCCTCCCTCCCTCCCTCCCTCCCTCCCTCCCTGACACGTGATCCCCCCCCCCCCCCCCCCACTCCCCTGCTTCTTCTCCTCTTTCCTCACTCCCCCCATCTAACTAACTAACTAACTAACGCCGCCGCCACGCCGGCTCTCCCCGCGGCGATCGACGTCAGCTCGTCCCGTCGATAACCGTCCGGTCCAGAACGCTGACGCGAGGCGAAGCCCCGCTCCGTTTAGTCCAGTAGAGCCGCGTTAAGACCTAATGGGGCAGTGCAACGACCCGGAGCCCCCCCCCCCCTCCCCCCGCCTCAGCACCCAGCCCAGCCCAGAAATACAGCCCAGCCGTTTAAACAAATCCACAGGCGATGAGGAATGACAGAGGGTATATCATGGTGACGGGGTGGGATTGAGGAGGGGGGTGGGGGGGGTAATGGTAATTCACTCATTCAATCATTTTAGAGGATAGTTAGGTGTAGTGTACTGTAAATGGAGCGAAATGGTTTTTGTAGCGCACACACATTTCGGATTGCCGTCCGCGCTGGAGCGTTACTTGTTCTTAAGTAAGCATACTTCATTCATATTCATATTCATATTTCGGCTGATGTCTCCTCTAGATGTATTCGTCCACACACACTCTCTTTTTTACTGAAAGACGGTCGTTTTGAGGCGGAGTGTGATTTCCAAACGCCCGATGGTAACGGGGGGTGTCAGGGGATCGCTCACAAGACCAGAAGAGCTGGTGTCCCCCCCCTGTCCCGGCCGAAGGACAGGCAGACTGGCGGGAATCTGTCTCGCTAACTCAAACACACACGCATGCTTTCTCTTCCTTTCTCTCTCCCTATTTCACACTTCCACACAGGCACACACACGCACACACACACGTGCAACCCCCCCCCCCCTCCACACACACAGACCCCTTACCGCCTTCCTCCCTTCCTACCAAACCCCCATACACAGAAGGACCATTAATACCGTGTGTGTTTGTGTGTGTATGTGGGTGCGCACATGTGTGTGTGTGCATGCTCTAGTGTGTATGCGAACAGACATGGGTGAACGTACGTGTGTGTACGTGAGTGTGAGTGTGTATACACGTGTGTGTGTGTGTGTTTGTGTCTGTCTGGTGGGCAGTTGAGGAAGGGGGCCCATGTTTTCTTAGGGCAGGGGGGGAGCACACAGGGCCGGTCCATTCACCCCCCCCCCCACCCCCCACCCCCCCGTCAGTGAAGGGATCTTTGTGTTTGCTCTGGTGGAGGAGAGTCCCAAGCTTCCCAGAGGAACACAATGAATGGAGCATTTTGTCCCACTCGCCCCCCTGCTCCCAGACAGACCCCTTTTTCTTCTCCTTCATTCTTGCCTCGCCTCTCTCAGTGTCACAAGACGTATGTGTGTGTGCGTGTGTGTGTGCGTGCGTGTGTGTGTGTCTTTGTGTCTGGGCCCCCCCAAGTGTCTGGGTTTTGGAGAGTGAACCTTATAGTACCTTGCTCCGTTGTGCTCTGCGGGGTCCTTTGAAAACACACACACACATACACCCACACACGCACGCACACACACACACATACACACACACACACACACACACACACACACACACACACACGCATAGCTGACAGTATGCTTATGTGTGGATATAATGTAAATACATGCATTTTCGTAGTCGGGGCTGTAAAAAGAAGCAGTCAGAAGTTCAGATTCGAACACACACACACACACACACACACACACACACACGCACACACACGCACACACACACACACACACTTCCGCCCAATCAAGGGTGCTCTTGTTTGTGTCTCCTCTCTGCTCTGTGATTGGCTGCTTGTGGGCTCCACTGATTCTACTGATTCAGCTACGTTCATTATCACTCCGTCTGCTTTCTCTCACCGATTTACTCCACTGAATAGATAACATGAACCGCCAGGATATCAGATCATCACACACTGTGCTGTTAGCTTGTCTGCATTGAAAATGACATGCAAGTAGAAAGACAGGTAAGACAGCAAGAAAAAATACAAGAAGAAGTGAGTAAGAGAGAGAATGTATGGGAGAGAGAGAGAGGGGGAGAGAGGGTGAAAGAGAGAGAATGTATGGGAGAGAGAGAGGGGGAGAGAGGGTGAAAGAGAGAGAATGTATGGGAGAGAGAGAGGGGGAGAGAGGGTGAAAGAGAGAGAATGTATGGGAGAGAGAGAGAGGGGGAGAGAGGGTGAAAGAGAGAGAATGTACGGGAGAGAGAGAGAGGGGGAGAGAGGGTGAAAGAGAGAGAATGTATGGGAGAGAGAGAGAGGGGGAGAGAGGGTGAAAGAGAGAGAATGTATGGGAGAGAGAGAGGGGGAGAGAGGGTGAAAGAGAGAGAATGTATGGGAGAGAGAGAGAGGGGGAGAGAGGGTGAAAGAGAGAGAATGTACGGGAGAGAGAGAGGGGGAGAGAGAGGGTGAAAGAGAGTGCATATTGAAGCGACAACGAGAAAGAGATAGAGTAAGAGAATGAGTGAGCAAGTGAAGGAGAGGGATAGAGAGAGAGGGAGAGAGAGGGAGAGAGAGAGGAAGGGAGAGAGAGAGAGAGGGAGAGAGAGAGCGCCTATCTAAGCGGCAGAGAGAAATAGAGAATGAGAGAGAGTGAAGGAGAGAGAGAGAGAGAAAAGAGAGAGAGAGAGAGAAAGAGAGAGAGAGAGAGAGACTCAGTCCCACTCATTAACTCTGCATTCACACAGTACTAACCGTGGTCTCAAAGAGAAATCCCTCTGGCATGTCTTTGATAGGCTCCTTTCAATACCAACCTCGCTGCCGTAACTACACACCCAACCAGCTCCCAGTCTCCGGGCTTCTCAGACCAACATGAAAGACAAGTGTTGTTCAATTGATTCAACAGCAGAATCATTTTGTTTCTTCTCACTGGGGACCCATGTAGGGTTTCCATCATGAAACTTTCTATTTCAACCTGGTTGATTGCTTAATTCCTGTGTGCCAGCATGTGTTGTTATGGTCTACTCTTCGTCTTTTGTGTGATTTCATATGTGTGTGTGTGTGTGTGTGTGTGTGTGTGTGGCAAGCTAGTGTTCAAAAATAAACCTCATCTGGTGCTTTTAAAGGACCCAAGGTCGCAAGCTTTTCTGTATGAGCGTATGTATGTTCAATGTTCATGCACATATATCTGACCTCTCCTCCCCTTTCCTCCTCTCCCCCTCCCTCGCTTTCTCTCTTCCTCCTTTCTGCTTCCCCCACTCTCTCTTTATGTCACTCTTTCGCTCTCACTCTCTCCCCTCACCACTCGCTCTCCCTCTCTCTGTCTCTCTCTCTCTGTCCCTCATCCTCTCTCTCTTTCCTCTCTTTCTCCCTCATCCCACTCTCTCTCTCCCTCCACTCTCTCTCCCTCTCTTTCTCTCACCCCCTCGCTCTGTCTCTCTCTTTCTCCCTCTTATCCCCCTGTCTTCTCTCTCACCCCCCTCTCTCTTTCTCTCCATCTCATCCCCCCTTCTCTCTCTCTGTTCTCCAGGTCCAGGGTCACATGCCTCCTCTGATGATCCCGGTGTTTCCTCACGACCAGCGTTCTCTGGCTGCTGCTGCTGCTGCTGCACAGCAGGGGTTCCTGTTCCCCCAGGGGATGTCCTACAAGCCAGGTACTCACTCACTCACTCACTCACTCACTCACTCACTCACTCACTCACTCACTCACTCACTCACTCACTCACTCACTCACTCACTCACTCACTCACTCACTCACTCACTCACTTACTCACTGACATCGGATGTGTTCCGGTGGGGATGTCCTACAAGCCAGGTACTCACTCACTCACTCACTCACTCACTCACTCACTCACTCACTCACTCACTCACTCACTCACTCACTCACTCACTCACTCACTCACTCACTCACTCACTCACTCACTCACTCACTCACTCACTCACTCACTCACTCACATCAGATGTGTTCCGGTGGTCTTCCACTCATCTCTCCTCCTGTCTCACCTGGGTTGGACAGACTTCCCGTCATTCCGAATGAGATGTGTCAGGTTAGGAATGTTGTGGGAATAACCGGGGATGTCAGTGTATTGGTGGTTCAGGTTAGGAATGTCTTTGTGGTTCAGGTTAGGGACGTCTTGGTGGTTCAGGTTAGGAATGTATTGGTGGTTCAGGTTTGGAACGTCTTGGTGCTTCAGGTTAGGAATGTCTTGGTGGTTCAGGTTAGGAATGTCTTTGTGGTTCAGGTTAGGAATGTCTTTGTGGTTCAGGTTAGGAATGTCTTGGTGGTTCAGGTTAGGAATGTCTTGGTGGTTCAGGTTAGGAACGTCTTTGTGGTTCAGGTTAGGAATGTCTTTGTGGTTCAGGTTAGGAACGTCTTTGTGGTTCAGGTTAGGAACGTCTTTGTGGTTCAGGTTAGGAACGTCTTGGTAACAAATTCTTCTAGATATGTGTTTACTGCAAAACGCTCAGTTGCTTTATCAGGGAAGAATATTCAAAGACCACAGGTGGGACAATGGCTCAGGGACATGAGTAATTTGTGGTTCAGGTGAGAAACATCTTAGTGGTTTAGGTCAGGAACGTCTCAGTGTTCTGAATATACCTGTACAGTAGAAGGGCATGGAAGGTTTCTTAAGCGATGTGCTGAAAGAGTGCATTTTGGCTGCCCAACACATCTGCAACATGGAATGTCACACTTTTGCACACACACACACGCACAGTTTAGTATCTATGCATGGTTTCATACAGTGGACGTCAAGCATGTACAGACATATGGGTATGTACTGTATGCAAACATACAGCAACTGAACACACACACACACACACAACTTCTGTACACACACACACACACACACACAAAACAATTCATTACACACTTACAGTACCTCACACATACACACGCACACTCCCTCTCTCCCTCTCTCTCTCTCTCCCTTTCCCTCCCTCTCTCCCTCTCTCTCTCTCTCTCTCTCTCTCTCTCTACATGCTATTCTCAGGGCAGGATTCTAGTCACCACCTGCTCTCTCTTTTCTCCTCGTCTTCCTTACATTCCATTCCTGTATACATTCCAGGCGTGAGACGCTGCAGTTCACACACACACACACACACACACACACACACACACACACACACACACACACACACACACACACACACACACACACACACACACACACGTTACCGAACGCGCTAACAAACACTCTACAAACTCTGAAATAAATTCTATCTCTGTTGAGCGGGAACACAGTTATTAGACTCACAAGCAAGAACAAAATGCCTCGTCTCCTGTTTACAGTTCTGTGAGTTCGACATTTGACAATGAATCGGACATGGAAAGCCTTTTAGGACAAACAGTAGGGGTTGTGCAAAACATTCAGGGATCCTGCTTTGTAAAAAGCCTGCTGTATTCATGAGCACATCACAATCAGGAGCCAACTGTTCTCAGGAAGGCCCCTGGGCCCCCCCAGAAGGACCCATAGTGATGTACAGTACCCCTGTCCTCTTGGCGTAGTGGAAAGCCTCTGTATCAAGAGCAGCCAATAACCTTTGGCAACATTTGAACTGGGTTTGCTCATGCTCAGGATCGAGTGCCACCCGCTAGAGAACCGTCTCTGTGGTGAACACACTGATTATTTATCAACAGGTCATAACTGAAGGAAAAGTGTGGAGGTGTGAGCAGTTATGTGTGTGTGTGTGTGTGTGTGAGAGAGAGAGAGAGAGAGAGAGAGATAGATAGATAGATAGATAGATAGATAGATAGAGAGGGAGAGAGCAAGAGAAGAGAGAATATGTGTGTGTGTGTGTACGTGGTATGTGAGTGTGTGAGAGAAAGAGAGCAAGAGAGTGTGTACTATATGTGTGACACAGGAAAAGAACAAAAGTTTGCAAACAGCTGAACAGGTTGGCACTTGTGAACGGCTCTTGTGAACTCACCTGTCTCATCCTGTACTGTGTGTTTTGCTGTGTTCTCTCCCTGACAGGTGATAACTACCCCATGCAGTTCATTCCATCCACAATGGCAGCTGCCGCAGCGTCGGGGCTCAGCCCATTACAACTACAGGTAAGCCCTTAGCCAGCCTGGAGGCTAAATGCTAAAGAACTGGTTGTTCGAGCGCAACCTGAGCCATTAGCTACAGGTGTATGCTAACAATTTAAACAAATATTTTGATTACTCTGAACAGCCAGGGTAACAATATATACTTTGGTATGATAGGTGTCCACATACCAGCTGCCAAGCTTATAAAATCTTTATAACTCCGAACTTTATCACTTTTACACTGCAACAAATTAGACCATTTTGCTAGCTCAGAATTAGCAACATGCTAACAGATCACCTAGCCCCCAACAGAGATGTGCTAATGGGGCCCTTAGACTGGCGCTAGCTTGCACTTAGCTAGCTAGCTAGCTGTCCTTATCAGAGACCTGTCAGTTGTGTCAAACAAAGGCCAATATGATGAATCACTGTGGAATTTTGCCCCACCAGCACAACACCTGGCCTGGGCAATTCATCATCTTTTTATTGGTGCCTGACACCTGCGGTTTGAGAGAATAGCACTTATATGCAGCCTAATGGTAATCATAGAACATATTTGCAAAAGAGAAATAGGAAACAAAAAACGAACAGCAGTCACCCAAGGGGCGTTCAGAATTGCTCAACATAGAACAAGGGGTTTCAAAAGGTCCTTCACAGGCAAACAATTTAGCTTCACAATGTCATTATTCCTGTTATCTTCGCTCTGCTGTCGGCTGTTAGACAGTTTTATCTCTGGTTTATACAATATGTCATGTAAGTCTTTTTTTCCTAGTGAAGCTTTCATTATATTTTATTGACTTAACAAAGCGCTGTTCAACTTGGGGAAGCAGAACTGTGTGTTCCAGTATACAGAATACCTCCACTCCTGCCTTTGAGATGATCAAAGTTGCTCTCTGTGTGTGTGTGCATGTGTGTGTGTGTGTGTGTGTGGTGTGTAGATGTCAGAGATGTGCTGTTATTCATATTAAAACATATCAGAGATGGAGAGAACGAGTGGGAGAAATCGGAATGAAAGAGGAATAACCTCTCTCTTTTTTTTAGGGATATAAAGAGACAGAAGAAACACAAAGGAACGGATATTACAGGAGAAGTGTTTAGTCTTTTAATCATAGGTCTGTTCATGATAGCAATGCTTGGAGAAGTTAAGACTCCCGTATCAATCACACATCTAAGATAGTTAGGTAGTCTCCCATAAAGCAAGGTTCAAGGTCCAAGGTGGTTTATTTTTCATATGTACATGATACGGGTACCATGAACAATTAAACGCTTAGCTGCACTGTTATTAAGCCCTGGGGTCTGTGTGTGGCCCTTGGGGGCCCCTCGGTCTCCCAGGTCCGGCCCTACTCATCACATGGCTCCGCCTCTGGAGAGATGAGACCCAGTACAGGATTAGAGAACAACCTGCTCTCACAACTAGAGAGACGGAATAACAGTAAAGTCTTGAAAGGCTTAGAGTGTGATGTCAATTTGCCGTGGCTACTAAGCCTCTAGTGTGTGTGTTAGTGTGTGTGTGTGTGTGTGTGTGGGCGTGCATGTGTGTGTGTCTTCCGGCGCACGCGTATGCGTGTTTACAGTACATACTCAGGTCGTGTGCATGTGTTGTCTATGTTTGTGCCTGTATATCCGAGTGTACAGCTGGCATGGACGATGGTTAAAGTGGTGCCCATTACATGACAGATGTGGGCAGAGGCAACAGACTGGTACAGATGCCCGACAGCGCAACCCCACACTCTCCTCCCATCTAACTAGCTAGCTGGAGGGTGACTGCCCTGCCTGCTTGCCTGATGGGCAGCGGGCATGGATTGGCACAGACAGGGGCATGTGGATGGCCAATAACAAGCTACAGTAGGTTAAGGTCAGCGGGGGGGGGGGCATGGTCACCATCAGTTGTGCTTCACCAGGGGGCTCCCAAAGAGATAGAGAGAGAGAGAGAGATGGGGAGAAGTCAGAGATAGGGAATGTTTGAAGAGAAAGAGAGAGAGAGAGAGAGAGAGAGAAATGGGGAGAAGTCAGAGATAGGGAATGTTTGAAGAGAGAGAAAGAGAGAGAGAGAGAGAGAGAGAGAGAGAAAGTGAAAAACAGAGACTGACAAAGAGATAGAGAGATAACACACCAAGAACGAAATCAAGTTCCACATGATTTCCAAGAAAAGATTCCCAAACTGATGTCTTTCAGAAAAACAAGATGTATCGTATCAAGTACCCACTAATCATATTTGCTCATTCATGACTGGTAATGGCGACACACAGTATAACATGTCAGAAGCTCAAAGGCCTTCTTATCAGCGTGGGAACTTTGTGAGACAATTGTTTCCAGCGCTTCCAAGCGGTGCCTCCATCATCTGTACAGTCCCGTTGAAGAATGGCCCTCTTTGTACAGCACTAATGCCATGGCAACACAGTTGATTAGCAGACATTCTTGTTGACATCACAAGACGTCTCTCGCTGTCTGTGAGAGTGTCCCCATTGGTCATTTCTTTCAGTGCGTGTCATGGCTACAGTATAGAGGTGAGGTTTGGAGGCACGGACTGACCCAAGGCAGGACTTACTTTGATTATAGCATTAGAACGGTATGATTCTATTCGTCACGAAATGTTAGTGATTTACTGAAGTTTAATAATAGAATCCAATCGAATGTTCTCAAATGTTCAGTGCAATTGTAAGGGTCCGTACATCTGATCCTTGAAAAAGACCACAGGAAGTTGAGAAATAGGGAGGGATGTATTTGTTTTTTAAGCTCCAAGTATTAAAGATCCAAGTTAAATATATGACACACACACACACACACACACACACACACACACACACACACACACACACACACACACACACACACACACACACACACACACACACAAATGAAAATGCCCCATTTAGTCTCTTCTCAATGAGGGATCCAGCGGACTGACAACCAGGCCAATTTTCTTCCCTCTCACCTCTCTCTTCCAACCTGCTGAAAAGGACAAAACCTACATTTGCTTTTCCTGCCAACATAATCAATAGCATTCACAAGCTAAAACTGGCTAGCTAAGGGGTATCTCTAGCCAGTCCTCTAGAGACAGAACCGACCACTGGGAACTGTAGTCCTCACCCACATCCAGGCCACCACAGACCTTTTAACAATTATTGTGCTAACCTAGCTATCAAAACTAGCCTTGATAGAGGAACATGACAGACTAAGCATTTGAATTTAGTCAAATTAGCACTAACGGGCAAAGCCCCTGTCAAACAGTTGACCAGCAAGGGGTCTTTCTAAGGCCCGTTTGTCAATTTCTAATTTAGGAAATTGCGGCATTGTCTTCCCTCAGGGGTTGCTGAGTGGCGAGAGATCTGATTGGGCTTGTTTACGTTGCACATTAGCCTCTAGCGGCTATCGATTACTAACTGTCTTTGAGAGAGGGAGAAAAAGGCCCTTGTTTTTGTTTCTTTTGTTTTTTCAACAATTCCGTAATGGCATAGACAGCTTTATGCCAATTAACACAGCCCACACGATCAACTCCAAAGTGTGCAAAAAATAAAATGATACTGTACCTTGAAAATGCTTTATGTGGCTATGAACTGGCATGGCAGCCCTTCACTGAAGATATTTCATGTGACTCTCTAGCTGAAGTGTATTATCTTTAGGGTCTGGTGAGGTTCTCCACAGTTAGGATGTGTGTGTGTGTGTGTGTGTGTGTATGTGTGTGTGTGGGTGTGTGTGTGGTGTATGTACATCACGTACAACCAAAGTACCTTAACCCCCACTCTCCCAGCCAGTCCTTCACAAATATCAGCCGTCATCACCAGCACTAACCCTGCGGTGGGATGATTGACATGTGGGGCCTCACCACCAGCCATTCAAAGCACATTCCTGCGTGGATCTCATATCGCCAGAGGTTGGCCCCGATGCTTCGCTTACGTTCCAATGAAAATAAGTGGCGTGACATCAGGGCTTTGTTACACGGCGAGGCCCCTTCTGTTTGTGTTTAATATCGCTGGGGAGGGCCGTCCAAGTTCTCGGGGCCCTGACCGCGGAGTCTGGCGTTGACGCGGCGAGCGGCGGAGGCAGCACTGGCGGTCTCGCGTGTCGGCCCCCTCTCTTCGCCCCGGACCTCAAAGAACTCCCAGGAGACTTTTCAGTTTTGACTGGGGGGAAATCAGATCTCACAACACTGAGGCACCAGTCAGAGGAGAGGAGGGGGGGGGGGGGATTGAGTAGAAGAGAATAGTAGAGAAGTGAGAGAGAGAGAGAGAGAGAGAGAGTGAGTAGAGTAGTATAGGAGAGAGAGAAAGGGAGGCAGATGATAAAAAAGAGAGGGAGAGGGGAATACGGAGAGCGCAGAGGGACAAAAAAGAAGACGGAGAACAAGAGAGGGAAGTTGAAGAGTGGATGAGCTGTGAGGGGGAGAGAATGAGACAAAGAAGGAGAGAGGAGAAACGAAACGAGAGGAGAGAAGGAAAGTAAGACAGAGAGTGAGGGAGATGGGCCAAGTCTAGTGAATGCTGGCCACGTCTGGGTGGTTTTCCTTTGGACTCGCTCTTTGATATATGCTCAAGTCCTTAGACAGAGGTTGACAGTGGTTACAGGCAGCGGTTTGTCTGGGCTGGGGCTCTGAATGAGACCTGGACTTGAGACTGAGGCCCTGGGTCTTTGATATCTGCTAAGTACGTTGGAGAGAAAGTGTGTGTGATTTTTCTGAAATTAAGGTTTCGTATCACTTAATGGCGCGATGAAGAATGTTTTTGTACAAGTCTTGCTTGTGCAAGGTTTTCTTGTGAGTTTAGAGCTTTTAGAAACTCTTCAAAACCTAAAACAAAAACCTTCGGAGATTCAAGCGCAGATATAAATCGATATGCAAGCTGTGCGAAGCATCAGCATCTGTTCAGTCCATCACAGTCCTGGATGGATTGTAGAAAATTTGAATATAATGTACTTTCTCTGGATTTTACACTCAATGTGTGTGTATGTGTGTGTGTGTACTGCATGTCTGAGTGTGTGTGACTGTATGTGCTTGTGTGAATGGCGAGTCGCATTAGACAGGAGCCTCTAACCTGTGCCAGGACAAGCAGGAACACAACAGGAACAAAGGAGGGAGAGAGACCAAGACAGAGAGGAGAGAAGAGAGGATGGTGAAGTTAATAACCCTGTTGGTTTCCTGGTCCCTCTCTCCCTATAGCAGCTGTACGCTGCCCAGCTGGCCAGTATGCAGATATCCCCCGGGGCCAAGATGGCCGTCCTCCCCCAGCCGCCCAACTCCTCCGGCCCGCTCTCGCCTTCCGCCCTGAAGAGCGAGAAGAGAGCGTCCAGCCCGGTCACCCACATCAAGGTGAGTTGTCACTGACAGACCCATGTTTTTAGAGGGTCCAGTGCGGAAACACTGAAGCTAATGAGGGATTGAAATCCGAACAGAAAACGAAAAGTGAAACCGAATTGATGCAGTGAAAACATTAGTTAGGTTAGCTGTGAATGATGCTTAGCTAGATTAGCTGTGAATGATGGTTAGCTAGGTTAGCTGTGAATGATGGTTAGCTAGGTTAGCTGTGAATGATGGTTAGCTAGGTTAGCTGTGAATGATGGTTAGCTAGGTTAGCTGTGAATGATGGTCGTAATGACCACAAGGTGGTCGGTGGAAATGTGTTTGCAGTGATTGGTAAACGGCTTTTAAATCTCAGTCATCAGTTAAAAACCGTTGACTCTTGCGCGCCCACACGCACGCACACACACACACACGCATGCACACACACACAGGGCAGACATTGGCGCTGGCTGCTGTTTGGCAGGGCCCCAGACCTCTTCACTCCAGAGAGGCTTTGGAGAGCGTACGCCTCATCTTCACTGGAACCAGACAGTAATGGAAGCCATGTGTCTATGTGGGGTACAGCTGCAACCAGCATCACAATAGACTGGAGTCTCCAACAGTAGTGTGGTGCCTTTGGAACTCCCACCCTCACGCTAACTCCTCCCTTCTCACTATACGCTCTACCCTGCTGTTTACCACCCATGCCACCCCCCCTCCCACCCCCTCTCCCTGTTCCCTATCTGATCATCACAACCCCCATCCACTCAGTACTGGCCCCAAATTAGATCCATGTTCGTTAGTGCTCCCTCCCTGCATATGAGGCCCCAGTCAGGCGATGTTGACATGCTGGCTTTTTTTGTTCCAGTCCCTACTTCTCCTCTTTTTTCCCCCCCGAGTTTCTTCATGTGAAGCTGTGTGGTCATGAACCTTTGATTAGAAAGAGAGGAGACAGCTACACAAAAGTGCCATTGGCAAGATAAGTAGACACAGAACAACTCTGATGTTGAATGTTTCGAGGGGTAAATGGTGAAGAAGAAGACTTGTGTGTTTCAATTGAATTGATTTCTAGATTAGAAAAACAGGTAGGGGACATTTGATTATAGAACTGATGAGTGAGGATTATAGAACTGATGAGTGAGTAAGTAGTAGAGTATGGTTTTCTGTTCTGTCATGACGGGGAATTCAGCTGAATGACGAGTGGGCCAAGTAAAGCACCCTGAGGGACACCATAAATGTTTTTTTTAAAAACAAAAACACACATTGACTGGATTATTTTTACTTTGTTAGGGCATTGCTTGACATAGCTTGTCATGTTTGTCATGCTTGTCAAGGCATAAAACATACTTCACAGTCACAAAAGTGACATACAGTCAGCCAAACTTCAATCCTTCGCCCTACCACGTGGCCAGAGCAACAACGACAGTGGCAGTGGTGGCAAAATAATTATTACAACCCGCAACCATGAGGGGCAGAAGCTTCTCTAGTTTACAGCATAGCTACAGTATAAGCCAGGTAATATGGCCCACATGGGCAGCCATCCAGTCACAATTGACAGTCAAGCAGTTGCATTTCTTCTGAGCCAGTCAGTCTTATCAAAATAATTATGTAATATTTCAAAAATCTAAAAATTAATCCTATCAGGAAAATACAGGCCCTATTTTTTTTTACAATGAAACAGCTGTTGCACAAGTCATTCAGCCATTTTTGAAGCAAGTAGCCTAGTAGTGAGTAGTAGAACGAGAGAAACAGCAGTAGCCTATCCTAGTCAGTTTACTCCAGCTGCAGTGGGTGGAGGGAGGCTACCAATGCATGACACACTTATTTGATTCAAGGCACACCCAAACATGACTGTCCAAGTAGCACACCTACTTTGAGAGCCTACCTTTAGAATTCCATTAAATGTTTTTTTTATTTATTATTACAGTTGTTAGGAGGGGACAGGGACAGCGACAGGTGTAATCAGCTGCATTCCCTTGAAGATCCCAACACGTTCATGTTTAGCAGCCTCGCAATTTCATTTTCTCTGCACATTGTTAGGTTTGTTATAAACCAGGCCAGGTCCAGCCTGGCTTATGTGCGTGGCTGGCTTGTTTCTGTTCAGGACAGAAATTAGAGATCGACAGGTTGCTTTTGGTGTCCTTCTTCCAGTCCCTAGTGTGGGTTAGGGTTAGAATAAGGGTTGGGGTTGGGACAGGATCTAACCTATAAGGGAAGGAGTGTGGGTTGGGGTTAGAATAAGGGTTGGGGTTTGGACAGGATCTGACCTATAAGGCAAGGGGTAAAGTTCGGAGTGAAAGGATGAACATGTGGAGGTTTAGTTAGGTAGGTATAGTATAGTCCCATAAAATCATCCCCATCGGGTCTTGAACCCTGATCTCCCATATGGGAGTCCAATGCTTTCACCACTACTCTACTTGTGCAGTGGAGATCGGTGGATTGATTTTGGTGTGCTTCTTTATTTTGGTGTGCTGAGACAACTGCCTCTTGTGGTGCCAACAGAGAAATGCAGAACACTCCTCTAAAACTTCGCTGTCGTTGTTGCTCTCCCCACGTGGTAATATTTGTCCGACCGACCACCTTGGGGTCATTACGACCATCATTCACAGCTAACCTAGCTAACCATCATTCACAGCTAACCTAGCTGTAATATTTGTTCATTTGTCATTTACCATTCTCACGGTGTGTTCAGCGTCTTCACTCTTCGCCTCGTTTCTATGTCTTTTGTCAGGAGGAAGGATCAACACAGCCCCTAAATCTCTCGGCTCGGCCCAAAACTGCCGAACCCCTCCGTCCCACTACCTCACCCTCACACAGCCTGTTCCCCAGCAGCAAGACCAGCCCCATCGGTCTGGGAAAGGGTCGCATCCCCAGCCCCATCTCCAACATGGGCAGGAACTCCTCACTGGGTGGGTACCACACACACACACACACACACACACACACACACACACACACACACACACACACACACACACACGGGCGGATGAATGCATATGCATTCACATGCACACACATGTACACACAAACACACACACACACACACACACACACACACACACACACGTGGATGAATGCATATGCATTCACATGCACACACATGTACACACAAACACACACACACACACACACACAAACATCCACACAAACACTCCCCTTCCTCCTCGTCCACCGCACACACATGAACAATCCTAGCATACTGGGTCCGTCAGACAGAGGGAGAGGCTTCAACCCAAACGAGTCCTGTTTTTATGGGCACACATAGCCCTGTATTTAGCCCCAATGAAAACCCAGGCAGCGGAAACAGTGAAACCCAGCACACGTTATTTGGTTTTTAAGAGCTTCCTCACATCATTGTCTAGCCGTGCTAAACCTTTATGCCCTACCTCTGCTATCTGTTATTAAGCCCAATCTAAAGCCTCTCATTATGGCAAAAAACAATTTTCCTCCTCAGAGCGGCTTTGAGGATGTGATGCTTGCGCTCGCTCCTGTGCTATTTTTCTCCTTTTTAAAGGCCACCCAAGCATAGAGCTACTTCCTCCTCATCTGCTAATTAGACGAGGAAGGCGACGGAAAGTTTGCATCCTTTTTATTTACATGTTGTTGTTTTTTTTATTTTACTTCCAAGTACACAGAGGCTTCAAAAGTGCATTCATAAACTAGGGGAAGTTGATATGTGGGAGTTGAAAAAAACAAACAATAGTAAACAAAAGAAGTGCTGTTTAATGTTTCATTATTGTACAGTTTACAGTTACATAGTTTCACTATTGACTTTACAGTAACATTATGTGGCCACTCATAATGTTACTATACTCACCTATACTCAAATATTCAAAATGATTTATTATAATGTAGAGAATGCATACTTTGAGAAGTACAATGCACAGTTACCTTAATGATAACACCTACAACAATAGGCTTGAAGTGCATTTCCACAATACATGTAATTGGTTCACTAATGTGTTAGTCTTAGTGACAGCCCTGGATTGACCCCTCCATCCCCCCGTAGACATCCTATCCAGCCTGAACTCGACAGCGCTCTTCGGAGACCAGGACGCGGTGATGAAGGCCATCCAGGAGGCGAGGAAGATGAGGGAGCAGATCCAGAGAGAGCAGCTTCATCATCATCAGCAGGGCCTGGAAGCCAAGCTGTCTGCACTGACTGGGATGAACCTCAACAACGGCAACAAGGTTAGAGTCGCATTCACACAGGAACGCACACACACACACACACACACATCCACGCACGCACACACGCACACACACACACACACACACATCCACACACGCACACACACGCACGCACACACACACACACACCCACGCACGCACACACGCACACACACACACACACACACACACACACGCACACACACACACACACACACACACACACACACACACACACACACACACACACACACACACACACACACAGCTTACAATTGCTCCTGATCTCCCAGTTCTCAATTTGTCAAGGTTTCTACTCAAATCATGCATGTGAAAAAGAAAAATGCAAAAATGAGATGTTTTCTGGTTTGGCTGGAGCCTTGGCTGCTCTCGAGATCATCTCCTCGGATATTCCCGGCCACCCAGAAGTCAACAGCTTTGAAGAGGCAGCAGCTGGGGCAATGACAGTTATGGCTTTGGTGTGGGTGTGTGTGTGGGTGTGTGTATGCATGTGTGCACGGTGGAGCGAGTCCAGCTCCCCTTATCCCTTCCTCTGGGTCTTAGCCCAATCAGAGCCTCACGTCTGGGGGCAGGACTCCCCTCTAGCCCCCCCCCCATCTTCATTGGAGCAGTTGATCAACGCTGTACGAGCACCTTAGCTCATTCTCCTCGGAATCCTCACCAAAATATCTTCGAAGACATCAGCCAGTTCCCCTCCTCCTCTTCTGAGTGACTGATCATGAATATTTTTTTAACCTTAGTCTGTGCTGGCGCACAAATATATAATTGTCTTTTGGACTCCAATAAGAGGTTTTAAAGCTCAAATGCTCATAATGTCTTTGTATTGTTCTTATTTTGTAATTAGTTGTGCTTATTAGTCCTTTTTTAATGAATCACATATTTCATATCATAATTTATGCGTACCTTAAACCGATATCTTCAAATAAAATGATGACTGTAATCGGGAGAGTCAGGATCAATACTTGTCTGTTCTCCCCTGAGTAGCGCCAAGCCGAAATTTTCCGACTTCATAAGAACAAACTGCGCGACACAGTCATTTGGTTTATGGCCTCATGCCTACTAATAAAACTCTCATTTGGAAACTCTCAATGTAATTGTTTCCGGTTTGAAAAAAAACGGTAGGCCTGTTTGTTGTTCGTTGTTATATTGGTTACCTAACAACAGCTCCCCAAACACACTTTTCTTAGTTTTAATTATATTTTTGTCTTTAGCCAGGGTGCTGTCAGTGGTTAAGAGGATTTGCTCTGTCTTAAACAATTCACAGAGAAACTTGCTGGACACTTTAAGTGACTCACCTTTTCCAAGTCAAAGAGACAAAGGAAGACCTTCTGCTCAGAGTTGTTGATCCAGCAATCCACAAGAGTCCGTAATCAACGCCGTTTAATGTGTGTGTGTGTGTGCATATGCAGAAGAGCAACGGTGTGTGTGACTGCCCTGTGTGTGTGTGTGTGTGTGTGTTTGTGTGTGTTTGTGTGTGTATGTGTGCGTGTGTGTGCGTGTGTGTGTGTGTGTGCGAGCGTGTGTACGTGCTTGTGGGCCTCGTCCCTTATTCCGAGCACAGACAGTTCCCTCTCCGCTACCTTTAGCATTGAAAAAGTAATCCCCTGTCTCTGTGTGTTAGGTGTGTACCCCGACGCTGTCTGCTGTGTGTGTGTGTGTGTGTGTGTGTGTGTCCTGGCACGGCTCCGGCCCTGGCCATGCTAATGTCATTATAGATCTCACACAGACACGGGGCCCAGCCAGCAAGTGGCATTGTTGAGTATCGCCTTACGCTTACTCTGCTTCCAACAGGTCCATGGCTGCCAAACTCACTGAAATAGCCACTGTGTGTGTGTGTGTGCGTGCGCGCGTGTGTGTGTGTGTGCGTAGAGTATGTATGCATATACGCATGTGTCCGCGTGTGTGTATCCACCATAAATTGTGGCCAATTCCAAGCTGTCCTAGTGTAACGTAACCTGCTCCTCCCACTGTAGATAGCATGAGTACTTTACTCAAATGCTCTGTCAGTAAGTCCACTTAATGCTGTTGGTAGTTGACATCAGCTGTCGGGGCTGCTCAGGCACTCGGTGGCAGCTTCTTTGTGTGTCACACTGTGGGAGAAAAAGGCCCATTAAGGGTTAGCGTTTGCCATAGAGAAATGAGAGAGAGGAATGACGCAAAGTGTAACCGGGCCAGTCAACACGCTGCCGTCTCCTGTTGTCCCGCACCTTGAGATCTGTAGAGACATTCACTGGCTATCTGCGCCACTCACAGTCACTGGGCTGCGTTTAGACACCGGGACCAAAAATGTCTTTATTGTGTACACCTTCTGCCACTTGTTGAAATGCAGGAGGTTTTAGGTTTCAAAAGAGACCGTGGAAGTGGAGATTGGGAAATGGGAGACGGGGTGACCGGAGAGAGGAAGAGACGGAGAGAGGGAAGAGGGAGAGAGGGAAGAGGGAGAGAAGGGAGAGGGGGAGAAGGGAGAGGGGGAGAGAAGGGGGGCGAAGAGAGGAAAGAGAAGGAAGTCCTCAGTTGCGATGGGCAGGACTCCTCGGACTGTCAACGCAGAGACGGAGAGACGGAGGTAGTGAAGGTGGGGAGGAGAGCAATGAAGAGAGAGAGAGAGAGAGAGAGAGAGAGAGAGAGAGAAGGAGCGAGGGAGGCGGGCTTGACGGTTCCTGGAGGACCCAGTAAACGGCTGTGGGTCAGCTGGAGCAGGGTTGCCAGTATAGCGTAACCGCTGTAATGAGCTCAACGCGGCGCTGATAAAAAAAAAAAAACGCTCCGGGCCGGCTCTGTGTTTACAGCGCTGCCTTGGCAACGTCATGAGGTGCGGCGGGCGCAAAAAAACCGCCAGAATGGAGAGAGAGAGAGAGCTCAGACGGAGAGAGTAGCTGCCGCGTGTCTCTTCAACTGCAGATGGAGACGGAGCTGCATGGTGGACAAGCTTCTATTCTAGTCAAAACACTGTGTTTGAAAGACCTTCTTTTAAACGGTTTCAGTGGTCACTGATGTAAGTTAGTCATTGTCAGTTATACATGTACAGTAAGCGATGGCTTCAGCCTTGTTTGTGTGGGCCTGAGTCTTGGTACAGAAGTTCTGGTTGATGAAAAACATCCAATTCCACATTAGTCTTGTCTCTGTCTATCATCTCTGTCTATGTTTTCTTCAGGGCCGGGGCTAGTCAGTCAGTTTGTTAAAGTTCTCTACTAGAAAAGTCCTCTTAGTTCCTCTAGAGTCAACTTCCTCTGATGCAGATGAAGCCAAGTGTAGAAATAAGGGCCTCTTCAGTGGGGAATAGGCTAGTCTGTCTTCTCTGACAGATGTCCCCTCTAGAAGTTCTCTTTAGATCTCGGGCTAGTTCAGTGTTATTCTACAGTCTGGTCCAACACAAGTTCCCTCTCACTGTGTCATGCGTTGGTCCTGGGCTAGACCTTTGGAAGTCCTCCATGTTCTCTCGGTCCGTCTGTAGAACCGTCAAGCCCACCTCCCTCGCTCTCTCTCTCTCTCTCTCTCTCTCTCTCTCTCTCTCTCTCTCTCTTCTCTCTCTCTGTGTCCCTGCCTAGTCCTTTCTAGACCCCAGGCCAGGTCTTCTCCAGGACCTCTATGTTCTCTGTTGGGCCCTGTGCAGCTCCTGTGGTGTGCTGAGCGTAGCCCAGGCACATGTTCTGCGGTGGGCCTGATTACAGCCCTCGCCATGGTGCTGACATTGGCCCTTCTCCGTCTCCCCCCCCCTCCCCTCCCCCCCCCACCACCGTAAAACACAACAGAAGAAGTTAAAGAAAAAAAAAAAAAACACACCACCCTGTTCCAGCGGCCCTGCCAGCGGCCGGCCCCGGCATGACTTCACCCGGCAACCATGCTTCAGCGTCCAACAAAATGCCTCTGTCACCAGAAAAGCAGGAAAGGAGGAGGAGGGAGGAGAGGGAGGAGAGGGGGAGGAGGGATGTGTGGTGATTGTGGAAGGGTTTGCGCTTTCCACCACAGTTTGGGAGCGTGGCGAAGGGTAATTTTAGCTGGAGGCCTTCATGTTGGACTGATCTGGAGTGAGCAGGCAGCGAGGCTGGCAGTGGAGGTATAATCAGCCAGAGTAGAGGCAGGGTGGGTGGAGAGGCTGGAGTCTTCGTGGAGCTCAGGGACAGAGATTGTACAGTACGTGTTGACTTTACGTGTTGACTTTTTTTCTGTGTAACGTTATTGTCTTTTCTTTCTTTTTGGGGATTATTTAGCGACTCATATTTCGTTCTTTCTTTTGGGTCACCCTGCTGATTTGATTTCTGTCTTCTTCATTGCTCTTTTTTGTCCTCTTTTAGACCTCTCCTCCGCCTGGTCCCTCTTTTTCAGTCCTTCTCTGCCTTGCAAAAAATCCCTCCCAACATCCCCTCAGGGGGCCTGTTCTTCTTCAGAAAGACGCAGTACACATTCTCTGGTTGACTCATCTAACCTGCTACTGGACATCATTATGTAACAAATGTGTTTCTAAATATGAGTCTTAAAAACGTACAAACCTTCAGTAAAGTGTATAAGAGAGTCTGACACACACACACACACACACACACGCACGCACGCACACATGCACGCACACACGCACGCACACACGCACACACACACACACACACACACACACACACACACACACACACACACACACACACACACACACACACACACTGTTTGTTAAATCATCATTAGCAGCACTCTAAGGCCACACAAACGTAGGGCCACACAAACGATCTGAGAGCATCTAGACTCATCTCATGTCACCTGAGTTCCAGTCCATTTTCTCAGATTTAGAGTTTCAACATATTCAATATCAGATCTTTTCAGATTTTCAAAGATTTATCAGAGATGTTCTATGCTCTATGCAATGCTCGGCTAGCTATTAATTCAAATAGCCTATACAATTATGCTCAATGCTCAGGCATGCTCGATGTTGACTATAAAATAAATTAATGGATTGGCAGATTTTTGGACAGCAAAAATTTACCAAATCAATATAAAATCAGAAGAAGATAAATGCAGTTTCACCACTGTTGTGATAGCCTACAATTCATAACACATGGCCATTACAGTAACATGGTGCCCTATTGTTTCCACTAGTGAGTGGTCATTTAAAACTCACAACACACCCACAACACATAGCTAGTAACAACATAAGACAGACTAAAAACTGTGGCTACATTACTTACAGTATGTGGCTAGCTATTGCCAAGCTAATGTTAGCTGATGTTAACATGTAGCTGCTGTAGTTAGCTAGCAAACTACAAACAGTACAACACTGACTTACCCCCATCAATAGTCTAGAGGTCTATGATCTGGGTGTGTCTGACCACAAGGTGGTCTCAATGGCCTTGACATTTCTACTGCCTTCCACTAGACCTACACAACAAATGTCTTTCCGAAACCGGAAACGCCTAAATCCAACCGCCATGACCACAGACCTCCAACGCATCACCTGCCCAGCTTCTGCAGCAATGGATGAACTAATGGAGCACTACAATACATCCCTGAGTAGTGTTGTTGACCTTCATGCCCCTGTAAAGACACGTGAGGTTAACTTTGAATGCTCTGCCCCCTGGTTCACACAGGAACTACAGAAAATGAAAACAGCTGGCCGTGTCCTGGAACACCAATTCAGACAGTCTGGGCTCACTGTTCACAAGCTGGCTTTCCGTGAACATCAAAGGGCTCACTCACAAGTCCCTGAAAGATGCTCGCTCACAATTCTACTCCAACCTAATCAATAAAAACTCTGGGAACTCTAAGCAGCTTTTCTCCACCATAAATCCCCTTCTGAAGCCACAATCATCTTCCCCCTCTGGAGCTCCAGAGGAGCGATGCAACAGCTTCATTGACTTTTTTTTAGATCCAAAGTCAACAACATCCGCTCTCTGATGCCCAGCCCCTCCCCTCTGTCTTCCCCTGCCTCCAACCCCTCAACTTGCCATCTTTTCACTAGGGTTCAGCAGAGCCACATTGAGGAAACCCTCAGAGGAATGAAATCGTCCACCTGCACCCTGGACCCAATTCCAACTGCTCTGCTCAAGTCGAATCATCACCCAGGCCGTTAACCTTTCCGTTCAAACTGGCCATGTCCCACCTGCTCTCAAAGTTGCTGTTATCCGCACCATCCTCAAGAAGCCCACCCTGGACCCGGAAGTTCTCACTAACTACAAGCCTAATTCAAACCTCCCCTTTCTGTCCAAGGTACTTGAGAAAGTAATTGCCTCTCAGCCCCAGGACCACCTCAAACGCAACAATTTGTTTGAAAAATGTCAGTCAGGCTTTCACTCAGCTCACAGCACCGAAACAGCTCTGCTCTGGGTGACGAATGACCTACTGATGACAGCTGACGCAGGATCTCCGTGACCTGACAGTGGCATTTGACACTGTGGATCATACCATCCTCTTGGAGCGCCTCCACAACACCGTTGAACTCTCAGACTGTGCACTGCAGTGGTTCCAGTCCTACCTTTCAGGCAGGGCTGAATATGTCTCTCTGGGAGGATGCAGGTCCAGGTTGCTCCCTGTCACCTGTGGGTGTTCCGCAGGGCTCGGTTCTCGGCCCCATCCTCTTCATCACTTATATGCTCCCCATCGGTTGTGTCATCAGCAGACATGGGATGTCCTTCCACTGTAATGCTGATGACACACAACTCTACATCAAGACTGCCCCAAACCCCTCTGCAGCCCTGTCATCCTTCACCACCTGTCTTGAGGAGATAAAGGCATGGATGAACAGAAACGTACTCCAGTTGAATAGCAACAAAACTGAGGCACTTCTCATTGGCACCCTACACCAGATTCAGTCTTCACCCATATCCCAACTCACCTTTGACGGCCGGGTCATCCCCCTCTCTCCCTCAGTCACAAACCTGGGGATTCAGTTTGACCTCCACCTGACCTTCAACGACCATATACAACACCTGTGCAAGACCTCGTTCTATCACCTCCGAAACATCTCCAAACTTCGTCCCACTCTAACCCTGCCAGATGCAGAGAAGCTCGTCCATGCCTTTATCTCCACAAGGCTGGATTACTGCAACGGGCTCTTCATCAGGATTTCAGGGAAGAGCATCCAGAAGCTGCAATACATCCAGAATAGCACTTCCAGGGTCCGTATGAGAGTCTGTAAATATGAGCACATTCTACATGCACTTCACTGACTCCCTGTCTCATCCAGGATCAATTACAAAATCCTGCTGCTCACCCACAAATGCATCCTGTTTTTTTCCCATACACAGTTTTAACTTAAAAATAGCTCAAAGAAAAAGACTATTGTTGCAACTAATAACATTTCATAGGGTCATTATTGTTATTGCTGAAGGAATCAATCAATAATCAATATTTGTGGGCAGTAGTGATGTGTCATTCAGGATAACAAAATATTGTGATACAGACAAACACAACAGTACAGTAACAGAACAGAACAGTACAACAAATGTTGTACACATGACACATCGAAAATGTATTCAAAATAAAATAATGTACTTTTTTCTGGGTGGTTATTTTTCTGCCAGTCTATGCATGGATATAGAAATTTACATACAATTAAATTTTTCGAAAAAACAATCAGTGTTATACCGAATGGCTTTTTACAAGGGTACATTTATATGAATCAGAATAAAAATGAATTATTGGCTTCATTCTTGAATATAACTAATATATTGTAAGAGCATAGGTGACACTAATAATAGAACATAAAAAATAATTTTAGGGAAGTGAAATTTCAGTTTTAATTTTTTGTTACTTTGAAAACCTTATGTCATTGACCCATATGCAGTGTGTGTGCAGAGTGTAGTGTGATGTATGTGCAATGTTTTATATATATAGTACAATGTGTGTGCCGTTATGATATGTGGTACAATCAGCGGTCGTGGGGAAGAAGCTGTTTTTGTGGCAAGAGGTCTTGGCACTGATGGACTGAAATCTTTTGCCGGAGGGGAGTGATGCAAAGAGACTGTGATCGGGGTGGGAGGGGTTGGACACAATCTGGCCCATTTCAGAGCTCTGGAGGCATGCAGGTCCTGTAGGGATAGCAGTTTACAACCAATCACCTTCTCGGTGGAAAATGGACTGAACTGAAGCGCTTTACAATGGCCTGTCATTCATTCATTCACACACACACACATTCACACACCAATGGTGGCAGCTGCCATGCAAGGCGCTAGCCTGCTCATTGGAAGCAGTTTGGGGTTCGACATGTGGACAGGAGGAGCTGGGATGCAAACCGCCAACCCTACAATCATTGGATTGTTGGAATATTGGAGTTGGTCCTCCTGAGCTACAGCGGCACATAGGCTAACCTAACCTATCAAAGAGATCAATATTAATTTCGAAACAATAACTTCAGGCTTCAGCTATAGCTAGCCATAGCCAGCTAAATAATGTAGCAGCCTGCTACCACTTCGTTTAGATACTGTATCTTTATAATCAATAATATTGCACAGCCATTTTATTCTTATCATTAAAGAGATATAAACTGTGCGCCCTGCTGCTGGTAACATAGGGTACTCATTGCATGCAAAAACACATAGCAAAAATGATATTAAGTTTAGGGCAATGCCTCTACCTTAGCTAGTAGTAGAGTTAGCTAACCATGTTTAGTAATTTGTTTTGAGAGCTGGCCAGTTGATATGTCACACAGTCAAGAAGACAACTGCAGTTCGGCTACATCTCAGATGTCGTTAGACTTTGTCCAATTTTGTCAGTTGGCCTGAGAATCTTGGAACTCAAGATTCCAAAGATCTGCAGCCAACTGAGATGAGATGAGTCCAGATGCTCTGATCATCTGTGTGGCTCCCGCTTTAGATCCTTCTCTGAGATCACAGGAATAGGCCAGACCTTTGATCCAGAGATACCCCGATTAAATTACAAACCACCACACTGAAAAATCGGAATATGCCTGCTATATTATTGCAAAGTTTCTCAAATAGATACTCTGATACTCTGTGATATCGTTATACAGTACTTTGTTCTAAAGTGTCTGCTCTATTCTCTGTGTGTATGTGTGTGTGTGTGTGTGTGTGTGTGTGTGTATGTGGGTAAACTGTTCGTTATTTAGAGTGAGGGGTCACTGGAGGATTTTAAAGTGCTCTGATATAAAAAGGTGTGACCTTCCCTCTGACAGAAATATATTTTTCCTTGACCGTCTCCAGGCGATTGAAAAAAGGTTTCCCCACCAAATAATGATGAATACTGTACCTGTAAAACTGAATGACTGACTAAATTATGTCCCATTGTTTCTATTGATGAGTTTGCGTTTGAACTGTACCATTATCACACATCACATCAGATGTTAGCCAGCTAAGTCAGTACTACTTGGGTAAAAGTCTTAAAGTAACTGTACATGTACATGTCTTAAAACTCTTAAGGTAAATGTACTGAAGTATTACAACAAGTAAAGGTATCCAGCGTAAGAACCATAAATCCAAAAGGCAAGATTATTTACCAGAATATGGTATCATTTTATAAGAATGGTAATTAATTTTCTCTGTCTAACAACAGATTGTCAACCTTTTTTTTTTTTTTTTTTTTTTTTTTAAATAACAGCCTACAGTACATTTAATGCGGTATGATGAATCCTTAACTCCCAGAAAAGAAAGCATTTATTTTAGATACTGTACAGCCAAGGTTATTCGTTGTCATCATTTTGAGGAGGATCAGCAGGTAAGATCAGTGGCAGAAAGAATCCCAACATTGTTTTAGTCATTTGGAGCATTTCTTGGCAAAGTGTGCTGCTGGGTGGGTAAATGATTCTGTGGAGGGGGTTTATGAACCCTGGATTTGATATTATCTAATGTAGCCTAGTGGATAAAAATGCACAATGTAGGCTATAGCCAGTATGAACTTTTATTACAACTACATGACATGACCACACTCCTCGAGATACCAGTCAAAATCCAACCTAGCTCGCCCCAGAACCCTCCTGTTCTCATTTGCATAATTGACTCAACTAATGCACAACCAATCAGGTTTCACCACAGTCTCTGAGGTTGCTTTCATGATTCTTTTTTATGGTTTGATTTTGTAGCTATACAGTTTGGCCAGGAATGAGAAAAATACACTAGCAGTATTGTGTGTGTGTGTGTAAATTTGATCGATTAAAATTTGTATGACCCTCCCCTGTTTTCCTCCAGTGACCCCCTCCCATACATAAGCATTATCTCTAGAATGTGTAATTTAAGTTCCTGTCGTAAGCCTATGAGTGACCTTTGGCTTTGTGTATTGCAGGAGCGGATGCACTTTGAGAGTTTGGGCCAGCACCTGGGCAAGCTGGGAGAAGAGGCCAAGATGGGTCACCGGGTCATAGATCTGACCAGGCCAGAAGATATGGATGGTGAGTTCACTTGTCTCACTTTTCTTCTCTACATCTGCTTTCCCTTTGCTGTTTCCATGAATTTAAACTGAACTTAATAGAATTTTGTTGTGTGTATGTGTGTGCGTGTCATGTTTATGTGTATGAGACTCAAAAGAGACAAGATGAAAAATGAGAGCAAGGATAACTAGATAGAGAGAAGAGGAGAGGTTACAGAGGTTAGGTTTGAAGTAAAAGTGGTCCCATCTTGCCTAGACCAAATGACACCAGTGACCCTGAACTTTGGGGCCCCCTTATGAGAATGGTGGCGCCACTTATGGGGCCCTCTACAGTAACAGTCTCTGTGGGGGGAGACAGAATGAACCAGTCAGCCTACACACCCAGGTACTGTATTCACAAGACACAAATATTTATTGTATCCCTCGCAATGCTTCAGGAGAGAACACTCTTACCCGCTAAACAAAGTCTACATGTTCTCCGAATGGCTTCTTCGAGATTCAAGTGAGCTGGCCTTTTCTACAGGATTTGAGGCTCAAAGGTCCCATTTTCAGCCCCCTCCCCACCCTTTCCCCCCCATCCTCTAGTAATGTTTGCATCTCGGACAATTCCGCCCAGCGCAAGTATGCAAACAGAAGCAGGCGCTGAAAAGAGAGACACCGCCTCATCTTCATTTTTACTCGAGCCCAAAACCCACCTGTTTCCCATAAACCCCTCCACTGTTTACAGGCGGAGGAGGATTGGGGAGCGTTCATCACGGTTTAGTTTAGAATCTCTCGGCGTAAACACGGGGGGGTGTAAACGGATATGGTTATCTGGAAAATCAGAGCGGGTCAACCGTGCTGCAGAGGGAGAGAGGCTCGTCTTCGGCTCCGCGACCCCCGGTTGTGGCTCCGCAGCTGGGGGTCCGACTGAGCATGCTTCTCTCCCTCTGCTTCTCCAACTGGGCCTCTCCTCAGAAAGTGGTGCCTATATAGGAGCTTACAGGGGGGAACACGCTACCATGTTGTCCAGAATGAATATACCTTTGTCATGTCTTTTTTGCATCTTCTCATCACCCCCCCCCCCCCCTTGATGAAGGCATTATCACAGTTTGGTGCAAATTATTGAGGGAGAGAGAGAGAGAAAGGGAGAGATAAAGAGAGAGAGAGTGTAGCGTTTTTCTTTAATTTCCAACCTCTACTTGTCTAGCGTGTTAATATTGAATTGCAATGTCCTCTTCTTGCCACAGGGAGCGCTAGCACCACCGAGGCGCGTGTCTTCCGGGAGGCTAGGGGGCGGAACAGCAACGAGCCCCACATCAAGCGGCCAATGAACGCCTTCATGGTGTGGGCCAAGGACGAGAGGAGGAAGATCCTGCAGACCTTCCCCGACATGCACAACTCCAACATCAGCAAGATCCTGGGTAAGAAGGATGACAGTTCCCTCCTAGATGTTGTCATGGGTCACTTTCACCTCCTCATCCAATTGGTCGTTTCAGCTCACAATAGGATTTCTCATTTCTCACTCCACATCTCCACATCTGGTCCAACTCCACCATGGAACATAAGGCCCTGTGGTGCAGCTCTGCTATAGGTCATAGTGCTCTGTGATGCAGCTCCACCGTGGAACCCATCACCCCCCCCCCCCCACCACCAAAAGACAGTATATATTTTTGTTGGGGATGTTGGAGAGCGTAACTAGAAGTTTAGAAGGGTATGTGTGAGTGTTTCAGTGCTGGTCTTTCTACACAAGGAGCTCTGCTGTAAGTCCCTGACTAGGGTGATGGATGTGTTCAGTTTAAAAGCGCTGCTGTTGATACTAATGTGCCTGACACAGATACCCATTCACACAACGCTAAGCGTTAGGGCTGTACATAGGCAAGCAACGTTCAAGGACTCTTCTGTCTGTAACACAGGAGTCCAATATGCTCACGGACTGCTGAATGTATATGAAATGCCTCGTTGCAATGAGTAGGAACTGTTTTTCAGGTGGGGGGACTAGCTTACTAGCTTGAGTCTGGTTTACAGATAGAGCTTTGTGCAGACTTAGACAGAAAAGTTATTTTTCAGTGTTGAATCGCTGCTCCGTTTTTGGTTTCCAGTAAACAGCACCCAGTTAGGGCTAATGATTTTTACAGACAAATTGAACATCCAAATTCAAGAAGTCTTTGAGCATTAATTTATTATTTTGAGTATTAAATCAGCTCTGTCTTATATAAAACATAATGACCAAGTCGTAGGCTAAGGAGAGAAACAAAATGTTTAGAGTTATATATGAAGGATACAAACTGTCCGGATATTTACTGAACATTTGTTTGCGGTGATACCAGGAAACGCCAGACCTGAGAGAGAACAGGGGAGGATGAAGTGTGTCTGTGTTTGTCTGTGTGTGTTTGTGTGTGTGTGTGTATGTGTGTGTGTGTGTGTGTGTGTGTGTGTGTGTGGTGTGTTTCATGTCGCATACAGATACAATAACACAGCTGCAGTGAAACATGCATCCACACTGTTTCCTGAACTAAAAGAAGTGCATTTGATAAACCTCAGTAAACAGACAGCTAGTCTCGGAGTCGTCCGTGTGTACAGTACAGCCGTCTGTCAGAAGGCTACACAGATGTGCGGCATGCCTGTGGTAACGGCTCCATCCACTTGTTCCGTCGGCTTGGTCCTTCAGTGAGGAAAATAATGAGTACACAATGTATCATTCTTCTAGAGCCAAGACTCAAGTGTGATGGACTTCTTTTTCAAACAACCTTGATACAGTACCTAACCATATTCACATTTCCAGTCCAAAATGTATCTCCAAACTAGAGTTTTCCCAGAATATGAGCAGTCCAATTAATGTAAAACAGCTCGCTGAATTCCTGATTTTAAATCAAATAATTTGAAATACACAACACCACACACCACCCTGCAAAAACACCTTAATGCATGCCTTAAATGGTGGTCTTTCATGTTTCCTTTCCTCAACAACTGCTAACTCGTTCCAGGCTCTCGCTGGAAGTCCATGACCAACCAGGAGAAGCAGCCGTACTACGAGGAGCAGGCTCATCTGAGCAAGATCCACCTGGAGAAGTACCCCAACTACAAGTACAAGCCCCGCCCCAAGAGGACCTGCATCATCGATGGGAAGAAGCTCCGCATCGGCGAGTACAAGCAGATGATGCGCTCGCGACGGCAGGAGATGAGGCAGTTCTTTAGTGTGGGGTAAGAGAGAAAGAGAGAGAGAAAGAGAGAGAGAGAGACAGACAGAGCCGACTGATCGCATGGAAGGTTCTAGGTTTTTCGTGGATAGTAAAGGACTGGCTTCCTGGAAACAGATCAAGGTCTAGATTCTCCATTGAAAGGGCTTCTAAGTTCTATACTTAATCTCCGACTAATGACATCTCCTGGTTTGGTGGATACACAGTGGTGTATCAACAACCAGAGTTTAAGGTTTTTGATGTCCTTTCAGTCTTGGGCACTATCAAGTTTAAGTTATCACATCTCGTGCACGACACGATTATCAAATTGTCAATTGATTTAAACTAAGCTGTGACCATCTCTCCCAGGAAGGAGTTTTTAACTGACTAACCGGCACCAGAAGTGTCATCCAACGAAAATGTAACTCTAATAACTGCAGCGGTCTCCTTAACGTACTGTAGGAGCTGCCCTGCCTCTCCTTTCAAATCTATCGGCAGTCCAGTGGCAAAAAGAGCCAACAATTCAGTGGCATCATCTTAATAGGAAACAGCCGTGGACTTGTTTAAAGTCATCACAGTGGGCCACGTTTAAATGGATTTACCAGGGGTGCGGCTTTCAATGGGGAGCGATTTTTAATAGTTGTCATTTATTAAATTAGGACAATGGTCGGGAGCTTGCGGGCGGAAGAAATTGGACACAGACGTTTCTAGCGGGATCTGAAGCGTAAGCAGATGTTTGAGAGGGGAAGAGAGAAAGGGAGGGAGAGCTAGGGGCGGGGGAGGAGGGGGGTCATTGGTAGCTAGACGTCACAGGCTTAAGTCCCGCCATTTACTGTGTGTGGTCAAGTAGAAGAAAAACCCTGCAAATCGCCACATCTGGACTTTCAATCACAACTTTAATCATATAACTGGGGTTGCCAGTTGAGCTATAACCAATTTCTTCACTCGGCACCGTGTAATGAAAACGGGAGTCGTTTTTAAGCACCTAATGTGAAAATGGGTCTGTCAGAAGAAGTTGTGCAGTAATTGTTTTGGGGGGAGGGGGCAGAAAAACTCTTAGGTGAGGAAACTGATGGCAATTTTCTTGGTTTATGTGCTTCATTTGAGGAGCCAGAGGGCTTGCTTGAGTGATGTGCATTTACCTCCATTCCACCCATATCTTAAGAGGTTATTTAGGTGACGTTGACAGGGCTACCGAGCACTGGCAGGGGCTGTGTTTAGGCATGCCCGAAGATGAGAACATGCCAGACGTTCAGCTTATTATTAAGTCGTTTTGGAATAAATTCTCTGCTCGCATCATCCTATGTACTGTATAATGAATTTTGCTGTCTATCGCTAATCCATCTCTTTCTTTTTGTCTCTCCCTCTTCAATATTTTTGTTCCATCTCTCTTTCCCTCCCTGTCTGTTCCTGTTCTTTCTCTCCCTCAATTTCTTTCTTTCCCTGCCTCCCTCCTTCTCCTCTCTCTCTCTCTCTCTCTCTCTCTCTCTTTCTCTCACAGCCCCCAGCCACAGCTCCCCATCGGCAACAACGCCAGCGGCATCTACCAAGGTGCCATCGCCATGCCGACGGTCACGCCTTCGCCACACCTGACGTCCGACTGTTCCAGTGCGTCGGCCAGTCCCGAGCCGGCCGTCCCCGTCATCCAGAGCACCTTCAGCATCAAGCCAGAGGTGGGCGCCATGAAGCCCAGTGAGCCCGTCAACGGCGAGGACGAGATGGACATGTACGAGGAATTTGAGGACGAGCCCAAATCAGACTTCAGCAGCGACCACGAGACGCGGGAGGCTGTCAGTGCCAACTGAGTGCGCTCAGAAACCTCTCTCTTTTTTTCTTTTTTTTAGCATAACAATACGACCGAGACTGAGTTTGCTCAGGACATCTTTTTTCAACACATGAGAACTGAGCGTGCTATGAACTAGCCCCGGGACATGGATGCGTGGAGGTGCTGGGTGACTGGACATGTTCAGATTGATCTGGGTGGGATGATATGAACTGAGCGCGCCCAGAGAGCTCTGAACAGCATCCGACAGACTGCTCATGCTCCCAACAGCCTGACAGAGGAGAAGTACTGGTACCGAGCAGCAAAGAGGGCAAAAGCAAGCCCTCCCAGACAACCTCCATATATCTGACTGACAGTGAGCATGCTTTCCAACCTGACAATCTGACAAAGACAACAGCAAGTGACAATAGAGTGGAGGAGGAAGAGAACGAATATGAGAATGAGTAGGACAACCAAGTGAGCGACAAACACATTTTAGTTGTGTGGTTTTTAAGGAGCCTGCATGGATTTGAGGCATCAGGAATTGGTCTTCAACAGCTATCGGTCTTAAATGTTTCTTATGAGTGTGATGAAGTTTTTATTATTATTATGTATTTCCTTTTGTGGGTTTGTTTTTATTATTTTTTTCAGAGCAGACCTATTTTCTGACAGGTTCCACTGCCTGTAAAACCTTGGACTGTCAGAACTTGAAATTTGAAAGTTAATATAAATTCTAGCTCTCGTAGTCTTACCTTTCTTTTCTTAAAAGTACAGTTCATCTACTCCTTTCTCGACAAAATGCTTACAATATGTTAGATTACTGTTATTGATGGGGTGTATGGGCCCTGCTCAGGTATGTTGTGCCAGCTTGTGAATGTGTTTTTGATTTCATTCGATCGAGTGGTAGGATTTTATTCAGACTGACATCGTAACAAGGAGAGGCAAATCCTTCTATCATATTATTATTATTATTATTATTATTATTATTATTATTATTATATTGTACAGTTTTACTTCAAATGTGCCAAACCTACATTTCCATCAATCTGACATATTGTAGTCTTAATTTTTAAATACTGCAAAAAAGTCTTATACAATCATTTTTATTTTTATTTTGAATATCTGACGAGTACTTGTTAGGAAACTGCTGGCCCCCTACTGTCCCGGCCCGTAGCTGGAGCTCAGGGTGAACAGTGGAGCTTCAGTGCTCAGCATAGTCTGATCCAGTTATCTCTGGCGCCCCCTCTGGTGATAAGTCATATTTGTAGAACACCTCACTCTGATGCTTCGCCCCAGTGTTCCACAATGCTGTAGAAGTGTGTTCTTGATCACTTCCTTTCTCTGGTTGAGTGCACATGTGCACATATTTTGAAAAAGGGTGGGGAAATAGGACGCAGAGAGAGAACGTTGTGGTCAAAACAATCAAATCAGCTTTTTTTTGGTACTGTGCACTTGACTATACTGATTTTCAGCTTGAGCAGCTGGTTTGAAAAATATTATCTTAATAATTGGCTGGGTTTTGTGTAGAGATTATGAATATAACAAATTCAAACGCAAATGTTTATCTAGAGTCAGTCCATCTTAACTGAAATGAACAGTCTTAAAGTGTAACTTTGAGTCAGCTTTTTGAGTGAACTCACTGGGAGAATCACACTAATGAATGCTTGGGACACTTTAGTATAGGTCAGCTTTGGTTTCCTTTACTGTATTGTACCTTGTTACACAGGGTAAACAAATACATTTACAAATCAAGTTTACAATTCAGCAATTCTCTCAGCAGCACATTCAAAGGAAATAAAATAGGTACGCTAGAAAAAAAATCATGATCAATATTACCTCTAGTATTTCAACAAGGTACATTTTTCTGCAACCCATGTATATTTTGAAACTGATATTTCAAGTAAATGATAGATCACTTCCTTTGTGAAGTCGTACCCATACAAGATTTCATACACATCACTGTTTTGAAAATATTTCCATTTTAACACCTAGGTTTTAGGTGATTTAGGGTTACTCTGTTTGCTGGATGATGTGTTTTTGATTTTGTATGTCCTCCTGACCATGTCGAACAAACATTTAGTTGTTAGAGGAAGATTTTCTTGTTGGGACTGAAGTTTTATTTTGTTAGCATCACAGGGAAATGAGAGGACTGTTCTCATGCATAGACCTTGTTTAAATGAGATGACGGTTCTCATAGACCTTGTTTAAAGTGTTATTCGCATCATAAGCACTGGATATGAATGGTATTTTTTTTTCAGTACTGCCTAATGTGAAGTTGTTAAGTGAACGACCATACAAATTATGATGATCAAAAATCACCAGTTTGGACTCATATAAGGAGGCCTCGCATTTACCAAGGTTGAGTAAATTTCCAGTTCAGAAACATTTTTTGTTATTTAAGCAGACTCTTTGTTGTAGCACCAGTACTGCCTGAAGGGTCAGGGTCAGGTCCCTGAGGCTGCAGACATTCAGCGGTGACCTACAGTACAGATGCAGAAACCATTTTCCTGGTCACACACACGTTTGTGTTGAATATTGTATTTGAAATTCAATTGTGCGTTTTAACATTTCGTTGTATTTATTAGCCAGTGTTGGCTCTAAAAGTATCAGTACAACTTGGTGAGACAAGACAATCAGAAAAATAAAGACTGAGATTTCCTTACAAATATACCCTTTCATTATTGACTCATTACATTTGTATAACCTCTCCGGGAAACGCAATGACTTTAAAGGAGTAGTAAAGGGAAAATGCATGTTTAGCCCTGTTTTAAGGTTACTTATGATCATATACAATGGTTCATATCAAAACGTTGAGAAAACTAGCACTTTTGAGAAAGTCTGATAATTGCTCTACCACTGTTTTGGTTATACAATGGATGTGGGTGGGCATCTTGAAAACTCTTTCAAAAACATGTTAAACTCTCGATTTCAAAGACAAGAAACACATCCATTGTATGACCAAAACGGTGGTAGAGCAATTATCAGACTTTCTCAAAAGTGCTAGTTTTCTCAACGTTTTGATCTGAACCATTGTATATGATCATAAGTAACCTTAAAACAGGGCTAAACATGCATTTTCCCTTTACTACTCCTTAAATTAAAAACAAGCTACGTCAAACATGGCATGTAGCTTGGGAGGTAAAGTGACGGCTGGGAAGTACCCGGTTCGATCCCAGCTCCCAGCATTGTGCTGAAGTGTCCTTGGGCAAGACACTGAACCCCCAAAATCATGGTGGCGCAGTACTACTGTTGTCTCACAGCAAGAAGGTCTCCGGGCCTTTCTGTTGCGGAATTAGCATTTTCTCCTCGTGTTTGCAAGGGTTTCGTCCTGTAAAACCCAATGTGGAAAAACATGCAGAAGAACAGATGCTCTTCAGTCCGGTCCCTGACCAAGACCTGGACTGAGCACTTGGACTTGGTCCCCGGGCGCATTGGACAATGGCTGCCCACTGTTCCTGGACAGCTTGGATGGAACAAATACAGGGAACAATTTCCACTGGCAACGCCTGAAAAATTGCATGTGTGTGTCACTGTGTGCAAAGTGTGTCATGTGGCCGAATAAAGACACCCCTCTCGGGTCCTGTCATTTTTAAAATTCTGAAATCCAGTGGCATCGATTTACCTGGAGCAGATTATTCGTTTTGATCCAGTACAAGAAAATATTTCAATGCATCCTGGAAAATAATGGCCATGCAAAGGATGGACATTCTTAATCTTGTTACAGGTCACATCAAAGGTTTAAACTTGTTTAATGATTCAATTTCTGTACGTTTTTTTTGCCCCTAAGAATTGAACTGCTCTATGTGGTGCATGACTCCATAAAGTATGTACTTCATAAAGTGGTTTATTTTTCTATCTTCTAATATATTCTCTAATTGTGAGGGAGGCAGCAATGTTTTCTCTCATATTTTTGGGAGGTCAATTACAGTAAATATGGTAAATTGTGTCACTGCTTCAATATACAGTAAGATCCAATAAGCGTATACTCTGTGTGTGTGTGTGTGTGTGAGCGTGTGCTTCTGTGTGTGTGAGTGTGTGTGTGTATGTGTGTGTGTGTGTGTGAGAGAGAGAGAGAGAGCGTGTGCGTCTGTGTGTGTGTGTGTGTGTGAGGTAACGGCACACATTCTCTGTGTACTGTGGTGTGTGTGCGCGGCGCCGCTGCTTGCTGCATCATGCAGTCTCTGCCTTTAGCGGGAGACGGAAAACTCTGCCATATGCAGCCACATAATAAATCTTATTGTAACTCCCAAATTGACTGTAGCGTCACACTATGAGGGGCGCCGGGAAGTTTGTCACACTGCTGTGTGTGTGTGTGTGTGTGTGTGTGTGTGTGTGTGTGTGTGTGTGTGTGTGTGTGTGTGTGTGTTTGTGCGTGTGCGTGTGTGGCTCTTGGGAGGCATGTTTGAAATCCTACTTGTTCCTTTGCCATTGTAATCGCATTTAGTCATAATGATTTACATCTCCCTTTCCTTTTTTATATGATTATTTTACAGGATGTACATTTTGCTGTTTGCCAGATGAATAGAAAAGGATCATCTGCACAGATTGCATAGCATTTCCTGTGTGTGTGTGTGTGAGTGCAGGAGTAGTGAGTAGATTTTCTATGCACGAGTGTTTTGAACTGGTGTGTTCACCATGCAAGGAATGATTACTAAGGGCTTTAGTGCAGTGTTTGGATTGCCTGTATCAATGTTAGCATTGAGTGGTGGGTGTTTGGCCTGCAGTATAATTAATATGAATGCATTACTCTGCTTCCACAATGGCATCTCCTGTGATGGTTCTACAGTCAGGGAGTCGTTCTTTAGGGCCACATCGCTGCCGAGTGTTGGAGAACATGGTCTAACCCAGAGCTGAGTGGGATTTCCGCAGTGTGATCGGTGGGTAAGAGTGCTGCCTTGTCCTGAACAGCCCACGTCTCCCTCTCATCTAGAGTCTAGACATTGTTTATTATACTTAGACAGAAACTGCAATTCAGAAACATTTAATAGTGGCTTTAAATAGCACTATGGTACAGAAAAGGAACACTACCACACTGAAAAATGAGTGCCCTATACTGTACTGTTGGTCCCTGTGAGAAATATTGAACCCACTAAAAAACCCTTTTAGGTTCCTAGCAGATTCTTATGGTATTGGTGAATAGATTCTAGTCATAAACTTTGTTGTCCCCCACCTGATGAATTCGGAGAAAAGGCTATTAAAATGGGCTCTGTCCGTTCGTTCATCCTACGAAATGTACCAGAGCCCACCACTGGGGGTACTAGCCACAGTTCATTTTTCCCATTGCCGAAACTTACACACAAAAAACTATACTTTGTGTGTCAGTAAAAGTACAGACCATTCAACTCAGGGGCCAATGATCTGAATGACTCCCCTCACTTCCAGGCCAGCACGGCCAACGACAACTTGGTGGAGCCCGAGAATGGCTGAGCATAAATGGAGAAAAGGCAAACTCCCGGGGGACCCTACTAACATCTTATCTCTTCTTTTCACTTGTTCATCCTCCTTACCTGTGGATAAAGCTGCTTTCTTCCCCTCTAAAATTCTAACCTCTGCTTCTAATCCTAAAACCTCTAATTAAAATTTAAACCATCTCTTCAATCCTCCAGCCCCCAGCCCCTCCCCCAAACTCTTCCCTTCTCCCGGACGATTTCACCAACTTATTTAACAAGAAGGTTAACGTTTCAGACCCTTTCCCTCAGCCACCGGTCAACGCTCCATTCACCAACCACACCTGTCCACCTTCCTCCTCTCTACCCTCCCCATCCCTTCTCTCTCCGCTCTCCCTCCCCTCTCCACATCCCACCTTTCCCTACCTTCCTCCCCTCTCCAGT
Source organism: Borostomias antarcticus (assembly GCF_949987555.1). Lineage (NCBI taxonomy): Eukaryota > Metazoa > Chordata > Actinopteri > Stomiiformes > Stomiidae > Borostomias > Borostomias antarcticus. Next base: position 20,578,549 of record NC_140249.1, on the reverse strand, counting down.
CCTCAACCTTGTTATATCTAGCTGCACTATAATGTGCTCCCTTGACCCTGTCCCCTCCTCTCTCCTTTGCTCCCCTTCCTAACACACCTCATCAACACTTATCATATCATATATCATGCTTTCCCTCTTCCCTCAGGACCAATAACACAGTCTCCAGTTCTATTTCGTGGAGCTCTGTAAGCTCCTATTGGCTTGAGAACCCCTAGCCAGCTACATTGACTGAAGAAAAACATCATACACGCATCTGTGTCCAACTAGGTCCGGTGCTCCCGCCATCTGGTGAAGAAGAAGATAGCTCTGAGGCTGATGAAGACTTAACCTCAGAAGCCCCAGATGCGAGCAGTTCGTCTTCCAGTGGACCTGGACCTGGGTCCTACGACCGCGACCTCCCGAAGCTGCAGGAGAGAGCAGCGCATCATCCTGACGTTTCGCTCACAGAGGCTGTGGATGTGGCAGGGCTGCCTCTCTGGAGCTCCGTCTGCTACGGGGCGTCCTCCAAGCCTACAACTCGTCTCCTCCCGGCAATGCCTGACCTGACCTGGAGACATTCGTAGAGGCGGGTTGAGGCCAGCCTGCTGCACTCAGAGCTCCGCTACGTCACTTCGTGAGAGCTACAAGAGTGGCCGGCTGAAGTGAAGTGATGATAATCACCGCCGTCCTCGTGCCCGGCTCCTACGCATCATCCATGCCCGATCCCAAGGACAAGACCACTCTGTCCTTGGCCGAGAAGAGCTACACGCCGGCAACGCAAGTTGTGGCTGCCACCTCGTCCATTGCCATGCTAGCCATCTACATCGGCCAGCTGGCTAAGGAGTCCGGCCCCTCTTCCCTGGAAGCAGAGCGGAGAGCAGAGATGGCCGAAGCCTCAGGGGCCGTCGCCCAGCTTGTGAGAATCTCCGCCTCCTGCCTAGGTGGAGTGATGGCCACTTCTGTCGTCCAGCAACATTATCTGTGGCTAATGTTAACCGGCCTGTGTGAGGAGAACAAGGGCGTCCTTCTCAACTCACCAAATCTGGGTTGTTTGGTCTGCTGTGGCTAACATCCTGGAGCAATATTGTAGCCAGGAGCTGGACCGGCTCCTCCTCGCTCGTCACCTCGCCGCCCCGGGGAGGCACAGTGTACTCGTGTGTCCTTGTGCCTTGGCTGCTGCTGTCCCGACCGCGAGCAGGCGTTGGCAATGGAACAAACCAAAACAACCAGCTGTGGTGTCTCACCCCACCGCGGCACGTCGCCTGGCTCTTCCGGCGTATGGCACTCCCACCACCACCTCTCCCTACCCAGCCAGTTCAGAGTGCTCAGCTCGGCCCGGTCCCCACTGGAGCACCAGCTGCCCGTCCACAGCCTTGGGGGAAGAAAAGATGCACCTTCTGATGGTGCGCCGAGGTGCGTGACCTTTGCCTTGCCCACCATGCTCTTTTAAGAGCGCTGGTGGGAATGTTTCCGTGGTGGGCGACAATAAAAATACAGATGATTGTTATTTTGGTTTTCCTGTGCCTGTCTATGGTAATGTACAGTTCGCATCTCGTGTAGCTTAGCTATAGCTTAGCTAACAAACAGCAGAGCCGTGTTGTAGCTCCTTTGCATAGAGAAAGGGGGTGTGGGGGGTATGCTTGTAAGTACGACACGGCTCAGCCGCTCAGAGCTCCGGTCCCATTGGAAAACTTTGATGCCTCCAGTTCAAGCTGCGGCGTCTTCCCCTGCTATATCAGCAGACGTGACAACCGCCAGTCTCACTGTTGAGGCGGAGAATCTGTGTTCAACAAGATCACCCGGTTTGCTGCTGCCTTGTTTGAACTTGTCACAACCTCAGGTTCGAGTTGGGGTGTCTTCCCCTGCTATATTAGCAGACGTGACATCCAAAGGTCTCATTTTTGAGGCTGGAAAAGGTATGTGTTCATCCAGGTCCGCCTTGTCATTACTGCCCTGTTTGAATTTGTCACAACTCTTGGTACGACCACCGGCGGGACCTAGTCTAGCGCTCACCCGTCCGTCAGCGGTCATTAACTTGAATCGAGTGACAGCGCCCTTCCCTGTTGTTTTTTTACAGGTAGGTTTTCTGCTTCTACATTACATTTTTTTACATTACAGTCATTTAGCAGACGCTTTTATCCAAAGCGACTAACAATAATCGCATTTAACGTAGGAAGAGCCAATGTACTACTACTTGCCAGAACTCACAAGTGCATCTTCTTTCTAAAACAAGTGACTAAGAGCATAATCTAGTGCTGAAGGCAAAGTGCAAGAATCACAATCTAAAGTACAGTGCAATATAATATAATACAATATAATACAATAAGTGCTTAGGTGGGAGGATTGTTGTAGTACTTCTTGAAGAGATGAGTTTTGAGCCTGCGACGAAAGATGGGCAGCGACTCTGCTGTCCTGACATCAGTGGGCAGCTCATTCCACCACTGCGGGGCCAGGACAGAGAAGAGCCGTGACCGTGTCGATCGACCGCAGGAGCCTCGGAGTGACGGGGCAACCAGTCGCCCTGAGGTAGCAGAGCGTAGCGGTCGGGAGGGGGTGTAGGGTTTGACCATGGCCTGGAGGTAGGATGGGGCTGTTCCTTTCATTGCCCTGTAGGTTAGTGCCAGAGTTTTAAACTGGATGCGAGCCACTACAGGGAGCCAGTGTAGGAAACGGAGGAGGGAAGTTGTGTGGGAGAATTTGGGGTGGTTGAACACCAGGCGAGCAGCAGCACACACCCAGATTCCTCGCAGTCTGAGTCGGGGTCACCCCTGTGTCTTCAATGGTGATGGCCAGATCCCGGTGCGGACAGCCCTTCCCCGGGAGGAACAGCAGCTCAGTCTTGTCCAGATTGAGCTTGAGGTGATGTGTCGTCATCCACTCTGAGATGTCAGCCAAGCACCCAGCTATGCGTGTCTCCACTTTTGTGTCAGAAGGGGGAAATGACAGAACCAGTTGGGTGTCATCGGCATAGCAGTGATAGGAGAAGCCATGCGAGCGAATGACAGAGCCCAGAGATGTAGTGTAGAGGGAAAACAGGAGAGGACCCAGGACAGACCCTTGTGGAACCCCCGTAGTCAGACTACGCGGTTCCGACGTCGACCCTCTCCATGTCACCTGGTAGGAGCGGCCCGTCAGGTAGGATGCAAACAGGGAGTGTGCAGAGCCACTGATGCCTTTCTCCTCGAGGGTGGAGAGGAGGATCTGGTGGTCTACCGTATCTATCTTCTACGGCAGATAGAACATTTCCGCTTGTCACCAAGAACAGACGGGAGGAGAGGGAGGTTTTGTCGGTAACCTCGTCTAGCTATACAAACGAGTGAGCGAGGCTCCGCTCCTCGGATGCTTTTAACACTGATGCTCAGCGTTCATTAAACAGTAGGCCTGTTGTGTATGACGGCATTCTCTCCCTACAGTATCTTACAAAATGCACAAGTTGACTAGCTCACGTTTAGCCACTCTGCATTACGTCTTTGATTATGCACTGGATCTCGCATATCACTGGGCCCAGAGGCAGCAAGCACCACAGACCCAGCTAGATTTGCAAATGAGGTGACAAGGTTCCCAAGAAATGTTGTGAATAAGAAGAGCGTTCTTGTTCTCTCTCACAGCGCGCATGAGCAGGCTAGCTCAAGCGTAGTTTTCCGCATAATGTCTGAGGACATGTTTTGTCTGGGTCTCACTGTGTAGCACCTGTACCCATGGCGTCAAGTGCCTCGGTTCGATATGCAAATGAGGTGACAAGATTCCCTGTGTTACAAGACACCGCCGTTTCATCTGAATGGGCAAATCAGTGGCGAGCTGTAATGTCTGTAATGCGGACGCAGCTGACTCACTTCCTCTTTCTATGAATGAAGTGCTTCTCGGCAGGAATTCCATTCACCCTTGCACAGAAGCACAGCATGAAAAATCCTATGGGGATTTTTCATGTCTCTTTCAAGGGGTCCCGCCTTGGACTGAGACACCGGAGTTTCTCCGCCGTCCAGTGGCGGTCAGGGCCAAAATGGATTATGGTAGATTCCTCAATCTAATGCCACGGTCTCCAGCGCAGCCTCTATCGGACTGCTTTACAGTCTGGCAGGAGGAGTGCCTCCTGGACAGCTGGCTACAGTGCGTTCTGACAGAAGGTTATTCCATTCACTGTTCCCCCGCCCCCCCCCCCCCAACACACACACACACTTTATCCCTTACATACCTGGAGTCATATCCACTGGGCCAAACCTCTTGCCCAGTCCCTAACCCTCACATGTACTATATGTATGAACTAGCATTAGCACTTTGACTGCTGATGGTACTTGTTCTTGCTGAAGGCTTTACTGACGATGACTGAGATGTACAATGGGTTCACTTACTCTAGACAAATTTACTTTTAAGTTGCTTTGGGTAAAAGTATATGCTAAATAGCTAAAATCTAAATGTGAAATGTAGCCTACACTTACAGTACCTACAGTACTGTAGCCCAATGCACAGTTAAAGGGTTTAATGGTTGTATTTCATTGAGAAAGATTGATAGGATAATAAACTGGTGTTAATTACAGCATACAGGCTTTGAATCTACCTTTCTTCTTCCATAGCTACAGTGAAACGATGGCATAATAACACATTGGCATAATAACATGGACAGTGATCTTCCTGTCAAAGTCTCTTATGATAGACCCCTCAAGGTCCAATTTACGTTTTATTTAAAAACACAGTATAAAATGTGTTTTCTTCATCTCACAAATTTTGTGTTAGATCAAGGGAATTCTAAATCATTATTACAAAGGTAGAGTCTTCAAACAAGTTGGAGGGGCTCTCCTTTTCACTGAGGCATCAAAGGTAGGCCTGTGTCTGATGAGGGAGACTCCACCAGTCATTACACCAGTGTGTTAGGTCAGGTCAACACACTCCTTTAGTTTGAGCCAATGGTGTCTCATCGCAATGCCTTTGTTTCAATTCAAGGGTGGGCCGCCATCATCACAATCATATATTTTCTTACGCCAGTGGTGATGACAGTCATTTGGTTACACTAGTGTTGATGACAAATGGGATTTCTACTGGCACTCCAAATGTCTGTCATAGGCAATCAACAAATTGTCACAAATCACGAATATGCCTACAGATACACATTATGGAAGGTTTTCACAATTTTCATAACTTTGACAGAGCCCGGTTGTAACATAATGAAACATCAAACAGACTACATCAAACACAAACTACCCATCTAATGTATCATCCAAATTCCCCAGTGAATGTGGTTAACTTTATTTCAATTTCACTTTTTTCTCTCGATACAGTGATCTTAGGCTACATTAGAGTGAAGTTAGGCAGCAGAAAAATAGAAAATTTGAATTCCTACGGTCAACCTTGAATGGCTGTCAGCAATAAAGCTAAATGTAAGTTGCCTGAATAAAGGAAAACACCGCCTTTGAGAGACAGATTTTGAGAGACAGGCTTTGCGCACATGTCAATGTTTCTGGGACATTGTATGGTCTATACCTACATTATTTATTTTTAATGCAATCAAAATTGAAAGATAAGAGATCAACAGTGCATTCAAAGAAAAATTGTGGATATACAAAAGCCAATGTTTCCTATTAGAATCTGAGTCCTTGGTCTCTTCAGTCCTCCTAATTAAATACCATATGTTAACCAGCAAGGTTCCTTTAGCAGCTTGTCAATTGTTTCACAGCCTTGACCTGTGGAATTGCATGCAGCCATAGTTAGGAAGTTGCAAAGAAAAGTATTGTTGCTCGTTCACGACCTGTAGTACAAGATAGCAGACCCTACACCAATAAGGCTTTTATAATTGCCAAGCCTTTTGTCATGAAATCTAACGTAACAGAGAAAATGGAAAATGGATAAAGCCATTCAAAGCCAATCATTTCCCAATGTCCCTTTTTCTAATGTGCTGCCTCCCAAACGGTAATTACTGTATGAACATCCTTTCAACAGACTCAGTTTGATTCACATTACTCACACATTGATGCAACAAGTGTGATGTGTCAATACTATAGGTTAATCTGAAACCAAAAAAACAAGCAATATGAAGAGCTCAAACACTGCAGAGACTGCTTCGGTGGTGAAGCACTGTACTGTACTGTCAGTATTTGATATTTTTATTTCTCCAGGGTTAGGTGGATATGGCAAAAGAGCAGCTGCAGATAATGTTACCAAACCAAGATCATTAACATCCACAAACCTCTGGAGACCCCCCCCACCTCACCCCACACACTCCTTGTTCCACTTGTGTAAGGATTTACACAGCTAAACTATAATACTGTGTAATACCCATGCATACACATACAGTAAGCACACACACACGCACATACACACAAATACAGTACACACACACACACGCTCGCACACACACGCATTACATTGCAGCTCCTATGTAACTTCAATGATGATATGTGTATTGCTATGTAAGTAGGTAGTAATCAATGTACAGTACACTTATATTTAAGTGTTACCTTGGGATAGTGGATAGTACATTAGGTCTAATTGTTGCATCCCATCTGTCTCCTTCCAAATGTTGCATGAACTACTGTAGCAATATATATAATAATATTATAATAATATTATAATATAATAATAATATATATAATAATAATATATATATACATAGTGCCTCCAGTCAGTTTTTTGAAAACTCACAAACTAATTGTCACTTCTGGTAGTCGCCCCTGTGTAAATTGAATGCTCCCATCTGTTTCCCCTTAGTAGCTTCTGATTTAGAAAGCTTTCAAGTAGTCCCCGAAACAGAAGGCCATTCTTTTTTTCTGAGGCCCCAATATGAGGGTTTGGTCCAGTGTCTTGAAGGGTGCATGAGACGGTATGGTTTCAATTAGAGGGCTGTTCCATTGAGGTGATCGTCCACACTGCGGTCAGCTCTGATTTAGCTAGCCAGCCCTCAGCACAACCGTCCTTGTCGTGCAACTTTAAGAGAGCGTCACCATTTGAAGAGGCCTCCTTTTGTTTGATGGGTTAGCGCCATGCTATGTTGGTACTGTTCTACAAGACCAGAGGGGACTCCTTTCAGTCTAATATTTTGGTTTAGTGGTAAGAGTATTTTGACCTATTATGGAAAAATCACTTTTTTGGTGCATGTGCATATACAAAATTAGGGTTTCTGATGGGCCTGCTAACACACAAACTTTGAAATAAGATAGTGCAGTCATTTTTTTTGTGGGCACCCAAATTCTGAAAACATGTGATTCAACAAGCCATTTTTGCCAGATTTGCCTGGGCTTCTGACATCAGAAACCCCCCATCTGGAAAAAAAATGGTTAACTAGCCATTCAGAAACTTCCTGTTGTGTTGGCATTCTTTGAACTTCTGGCGGTACGGACAGTGGGGGTGGAGAACAACAGCTCATTTGCATTAAAGCTACAGACAGAAACAGCCTGTCCAGAACAGGACTCAAACATGCAGCTTTGACGTTTGAGATGAATCTGTGAAACTTTAAGATTTTTTTTTTTATTGAACTACATCAGAGCATAAATCCATTCATGGCAGATAATAGCACCTCATACATATAACATATATTGGTATAGTATTCAATAATTTAAGAATGTTCTTGTATATGTAATATATCTTATATATTTCTATATTTTCATGACAGAGGCCCTCAGAACAAAACAATGAAATAATTAAGAGAATGATGGTTTCATCTTAAAATAATGAAACACTAACAGTAAGTGAAAAGAATGGCCAGTTGAAATAGTTGTTTTTATTCCAACTGAGCTGAATGTTAAATGAGCCTTCAAATAACCCTCTTACGGTTTTATGATCAGTCTTAGTTCTTGTGGCTTTGAGCAACTTGGCTAAATGTGGGAACAATTAACAACTTCTGGCACAGGAACTATCTCATTTTGCCAAATGAGCTTATCGCCATTCTAAGTGTGGTTAAACAAATATTTGAAGAATCAGAATTATAACAAAACGGATTAACTTCTATCGTGGCCTGACAAAACTGACAATCAAGTGTACATTTTTGTGGAAAACTCACTTCATGGTTCCATTGCCTGGTCATAGTCAGAACAATAGAAACAGGATGCATTTTGATAACAGACCATACTAGACCTTCAGATAACAGAACAGATAACAGACCATACTACACCTTCAGATAACAGACCATACTACACCTTCAACAAAGAAGCAACAGACTGTGATGGCATTTGTTTCTCCGAGAACATCCAATGCTCAGTTTCTGAGGGTCAATCCAAAGTAGTCCTCCTTCTTCTTAAAGTAGAAGTTTAGTCGGGCAACAGCATACCTATCAGAAGAGAAATGAGAGAGAGCCCATGAAGTATGCAGTGCTAACTGTTCCGCCATCAAGTCACCTTCAGGTTGAATAGAATAGAATAGAATAGTATTTTCTATAGGGAGCAGAACCCAGCATACAGTAGAACACCATGCACTGTGACAGCTGGGACTCATTGCGTGTACACCAGTGCTGGTCTTAACCACTGATTTGAACTGTAACAAGAAAAGACCTGATTCCAATTCTTCATTCTTCATTTAACCTCTGTTCATAATTTTACCATATTACTTCATGCAGAATCTTGTCTTTTCAGTCAAAATAATTTTAGATGATTCAATATCGAGACTCCAAAAATGTATGGTTTTCCCCGTATTGCCTGTTCAGGTTTTTCTGCACTCAAGATTGGTGCCTCCAATATGAAATCAAATTCATGAACACAATGTTGGCATTAAGTACACTTTCAGATCCCCCCCGCCCACACACACAGACACACACCATTATTATTTCATATCCATTATCACAGGCTACATTCTGTAATTGCTGCTTGATACATGCAACATAAGGAAGAAAGCGCTCACATTTTCCCCAATTCTATTCAAACCTTTCTTTGGTAGCTGACTGGAAAGGAAAAAAGCATCTATCTGGTAAATAGGGAGTGATTAGGATGACAGATAAAGGTGGAATCAGGTTGAATGTCAGCACTGAAAGAGGTGATGAATCTAGAATGAGAGAGCCCCAGTATGGGAGGAAAGAGATGAAACAAAAGCTAGAATGCCTTTAGGAAACAGCTGGCTTGACAACAAACAGTGAATAACAGTTCTGAGGGGAAAAAAACACTTGCTTGGTTTGGAGAAGCTTAATGGGGGAGGCAGGAATTTGAGAAACATATTTACATACATCTGGATGTATAATCAGTTATATTCGTTATATGGTCAAGCTCAAAGAACCTGATCAGACTCTGAAAGACACTGAAAGTGTTATGTTATAATAATGTTTCTCATTCTTGGTTTGTTGTTTTTGTAGAACATTGTTGTCTTCACAGAAAATGTCAGATAATAATTTTCAGTTTCATTAAGCTATCAAGTTCACTTTTATGAGACTTTCATAATTTCAAAAGTATTGTACATTTGAAAGCTTTGCCAAAGCCTAGACATGTTGCCAAAGCAAAGACAAAGTGGTTTTGTATGTATGTGAACCATGTTGTTCAACACTTCCATGCATCTGAAATCAGCACATTGCTCTTGGCTATGCTTGTCTTTGAAAAGTTTCAAAAGAAGGGAATATGGAAGGCTATAGGACTTTGTCCATTAAGCACAGTAATTGCTATTGTGAATACTCCTCAATTCAATTGTGTCTTTCTAGTGTACTAGTGCACAGTGCCTATGGGTCTGTTGTGGCTTGTTCTGCCTTCTATCTATCTATCTATCTATCTGTCTGTCTGTCTGTCTGTCTGTCTGTCTGTCTGTCTGTCTGTCTGTCTGTCTGTCTGTCTGCCTGCCTGCCTGCCTGCCTGTCTATCTATCTATCTATCTATCTATCTATCTATCTATCTATCTATCTATCTATCTATCTATCTATCTATCTATCTATCTATCTATCTATCTATCTATCTATCTATCTATCTATCTATCTATCTATCTATCTATCTATCTATCTATCTATCTATCTATCTATCTATCTATCTATCAAATATCAGTGATTAAATCCATGACCCACACAGCAAACTCTGCGGGGCTGCTGTATAGGCTATCCATAAGATTTAGCTTTAAGATTTATGGCTGTTCAAAATACACTTGCCATGACATAGTTGTTGCATCTACCTGGGGTCCTCTAGAATCTTTCTGAAGTTAAATTAATGATTGGAAACCGTTTTGTTTTAATAGTATTTTGAGTAGAAGATCTTGTGTTTTAGTGCACATTGAAAGGCCTTTATTCTGAAATTCCACAGTGAAGTCGTTCTGACTGGAAGTTTTTGAGCAGCTCTGTTTCAACAGTTGAAGAACCAACAATTGATCCAGCCTGTCTTGTCAAATCTGCGTACAAATGACACGATGTTACATAAACCCAAATCCTTTACAGCAGCGGTCCCCAACCACCAGGCCACGGAACGCTACCGGGCCGCGGAAGGATTAGGATTATATTTGTTTAAATAAATAAATCCGCCGTATTAAATTAAGTTATTAAAGTTATCAATCACAGGGAAGGACAGCACAGGAGAGGTCAAAGGCAGAGAATCCTTGCGTGTGTCGCCATTGTGCAAGGTTGGAGTCAGGTTTTGTGTGACAAATAATTACTTCTAAAATGCACAGACCACCATGTTGGGAAAATTATTGAATTCATACAATCATTTCAATATGTCTTTTCACATTGGAGGCAATAAATATGATTATTTTTACTCAACTGTTACATAAGGGATTATAGTTATTGTTGAAGATGACATAAGTCAATTCTTATGTACAATTGGATCATATGACCTCACCCAGATAGCAAGCGGATGTGTAATGATTCTGGGCCATACTGTATATGGGCTGGAACTAAGCCACAAGGGCCAGATCTGGCCTGTATACGGCCCAGATCCGCTTGCTATCTGGGCATTGAGCACATGAGGTGTGGTTCTACCATGGGGGTTCTACCAACCCCATATATCATCTAAATCCTCCAAATTAAAGTTCACTTTAAAAAAAAAAATCTCTTTCTAATATGTTCCACAGCATATTCTAAGTATGGCAGTACTGATGTTTATCGCCTATTTACAATTCTTTCATAGTTATAATGTTACAGTACCTGCAACAATGCACTGTTATTATGCAAAGCAGCCAGATATGCAAACTTTCTACAGGCTGCAACTGATTATCTATAAGGCAACTGTAATCGTTATAACCAAAAAGCATAATTGCTTATCATTTTCATAATCTTCATATTCTAAAAATACATGCTTGAGGGAAAAGCAAGCCTCACAAACAATTATATTCAAACTCACTGTCATTGGAGCAGCCACAAGTTTCGTGCTTAATGTTTTATCATCATCTGCGATGATATTCAGATGTTTCCAATTGAATGAAAAGAGGGTAAAATGAACAATCAAAAGGCAGGTACTGCCTGTACCGTATACTCTTTCACAATGTGCTTTTGTGCACGGTCCCCCCCCAATTTCTGCACTTGAACCATTCCAAACAGTGGGCCTCCTATTCATTTCCTCATAATAATGTCTTTGTCAAATTGGCTTTGGAAGTATGGAATAACCACGGCCTTGCCAGCACGTCCACAAATCTAACCGCTGACTAGCAGACACTTTCAGCACAGGAGGGAAACCAAATAATGAAAGTCAATATCACAACGGTAGGGAGGGCGCGGTGCATTCTCCCCTTGTGGCTCCCTATTGTCACATGCACATATGGCTTTGGTTACGCTTGAGGCCTGGGCGTCGCCTGTCACTTGTTGAGTAGTCAGCAGAGATTTGTCTCAAAGGGGTAACATTGGGAGGAAACAGGCCTGGGGAGACACGCCCCCACAAGCTTCCATGTTGACCCCCCCCCCCACACACACACACACACACACACTCCTTTTTTGAGACTTTAGACTGAGAAGGTGTGTCCTCCTCCTGATGCTTTTCGATGGTGAGAAAGCAAAGATCTAAGTGTCCCCCCCATTAACAATAAGAATAATATGTTAGAATGTGGAGTCACCTTACACCACTTAGAGGCATCCATGTTCTCCAGAGCTGAAGGATATCTTTATGGGGGGGCGATACCCTGTCAAAAACTAGCCCTGGCACGCTCAAGTCATTGTTGCGCTCCACAGTATTACTGGTCAACCGTGTATTTAAAAGAAGGGTAACCTGGCCCTTGCATATGCACTTTAGGACAACTTCAGCCTGGAGCTTAGTGGGGCAGACAGCTAAGAGGCACATGTGGCAAAGCCAGGGATGAGAGGTACTCCGGGAGGACCTGGAACAATGTAGCCTCTGTTCCCCTCCACACCCGCTGGATCCCATTTCCTCAAGGTTCAGATATAAATGTGGTGAGGCCCTGTCGCTGATCCACGGACCGGGCAAAAAAGCCACACAGAGGGGAGGGTGCCGTGTGTCAATAGTGATTAGTATCACCATCACCGCTAGGTCTGGGCTAGGGGGCTGGCCAGGGGAAGGGAGGAGGGAGAGAGGAAGGTAGAGGAACATTTTGAGGAGCCATGAGAACTTCACTGTCTGGGAATGTCCGAGAGAAGTCTTTTTAGATTCGCTATCAGTTTCTAAACCCCTCAAAGTAAAGGTAGCTGACTTTGGAGTAACCTGCTGTAACTTACCAGGTGCTTTGTTCAATGTTGAGTCTGTTTTTTTAGTAGTGACGACCCATGCAGGGTTTGAGACAAAATCGGACGTTTGTGTAGGCTCTGAATTGATATTTCCCTTTGTATCTGTATTAATCAAAGACATGGGGCAGTAGGATCTAACTCTAGCACAGGTCACTCACTTTCGGAAGTCAAAGTTAATGGAGGAGTATCGGGCCTGTAGGATAGCCCAGAGACCCCAGAGAAAGTTGGAAGCCTGGGAAGATAGAGAGAGAAAGAGATTCACGTTAGTTTTCAAAAGCAGAGGGTGTTGAAGATTTAATGTTTCAGATGTGTCATGTGTCTTCAAATATGTTCGCTTAACCTCTACTGTACATACTTATATATATGTACTATTATATATATATATATGTCTAATTATATATATATTTATATATATTAGTACTAATAGTAGTATAAGTACTGACATAACAATATACTGTAGACTACTTCAATAGACAGTTGTACCCTGTTAATAATATTTCTTCAATCAATCAATCAAAGCTTTATTTATATAGCGCATTTCATACCCAGAGGCAACACAATGCGCTTTACAGAGAACAAGGGAGGTGGGCATACGACCCACTCTCTACATATTCCAGATTCTTTGATGCCTTAAAAACACTAAATCTTGTCCCGTTTAGAGGAATTGAAAAGCCTATCGATTACCCACTGAGAATAACAGTGGAATGATTCTGTTGGAGATATTGAATCTCAGAGAAATGTGACTCTTAGAAATGTTTCAGATGTGTCTTCAAAGATGTCCGCTTAACCTCTACTGTACACCCTTTATGTACTGACATAACAATATAGACTACTTCAATAGACAGTTGTACCCTTTTCATAATATTTCTTTGATGCCTTATATTTAAAAACACCAAATCTTGTCACGTTCAGAGGAATTGAAAAGCCTATTGATTTCCCACTGAGAATAACAGTGGAATGATTCTGTTGGAGATATTGAATCTCAGAGAAATGCACTCTTAGAAATGCTTAATTGCATTGAAAGCAGGGGTTCCTGGTTATTGTCCTGAATGCCAGCAGCTGTTTTGCCTATGACAATGCTTCATTTAACTATAGTTCAGTTACTGTACAATGTGTTGAGGACCAGCAACAAGTATTTACCTCAACAGTTATGTTGAGGATTACATGTACCAGCAACAGGTATTCTCTCAACAATAATGTCAGTAATCTATTTCCCTCACTTAAAAACTTGAGAGTAAGGATCACAGTTCACAGTTAATAATACCACATGTCAGTTACATATAGTGTAGCCATAATGACAAAGATCCCAACTGAATTGTTCTCTAATGGAATTGCTCCCTTAGGATCATGGTGACTTCCACGCCTTCGTACATTTCTCTTGTTATCCGGCCTGATTGTAAATCTCCATGGTAAGACCACTAATAGCCTAATGAGTTCCAGACAGACCTCTGTTCTGTGGCCCAATGATATAATCACATTTTTATTTGATAATCAAATAAAGGGTGGAATGATACACTGGAACAGTGTGTGGTTTCCCCTTTGGTTTTTTTCCTGGCACGTTCTGGTCTGTAATCTCTCTTTCTTTCTCTGCTTGTAGAAGGAGACTGAGTGCAGTTCTATTATGATTAATAACTCCCCTTCCATTAAGATGCCATTAGCCTAACGCTAAACAGAGACTGCCAATGACAGGGAGTCATTCAGAAAACCAGCCGTGATGCATGCTGGGAGATACTGGTGACATCACAGAGTTACAGTATTTGGGCCTCGCTTCTGGTAGGGCTTCCCTGGGGGGGGCTGAAGAGGAGTCGTAGAGACCCCAGTGGGCCTTGGCTCACTCTTCCTCGGCTTAAGATTAGGGAGAGGAGCAGTAGTGCTCCCGCAAACATTGGCAGCCAGCCATTGTTCTGCTGTACATAGTGGGGACTACTTATTTCAAGGTTCCTGGAGAGTGTCACAACAAACTCTGTAGTTCAAATAGCACATCCGTTGTTGTCCTTGTTGTAAATGAGGAACTTAATGGACGAATGATGGCTCCTCCCTTTAAGGGGTCTCAAATGAACCATCGGTTCTCCCAAAACTCTGACAATGCAAACATCCTGCCAAGTAATTTAGTTGAATAATGTGGTAAATATTGAGATTTTTAGTCCAATCCTGAAATCGGATGTAAATGAAGCTCTGCCAAACATTTCTCTTGTGATTGTTTTGATAAACAAGCCCATCCCCCAATTCAAAGCCAGACTTGTAAATCACTTGGATTGGAAACTAGACTCACCCCGTTAAGTGTCAGTAAGTGACTTATCCCACTTACTAGAGTCAGAGTTCTCAGTTTGTCATAGAAGTCTGATTCTAATCAACAAGATATTATCGCTATCCTACTCCATTCCAAGACATGTGTTTTTTCTTCTTTTCTTTCTCCATCTCCATTTTGGCTGAGGTGCACTTATTTTAAAAGTAAAGTGCTTTCTCATCATTTCTGGGCTATTTTGAGCAGACATCCACACCACTCAAAATTGCAAAGACAATTCTGCATATTGTGTTGAGTTATGAAAGCACAGTCTGACTAGTCCAGCAGCACTTGAGCCTCTGAAGAATGAAAATTGTGGTTGAAAGAAACATAATTTTGGCTGCTGTCTTTTATTTTTTCTCTCATTGGTTTTTAATCAACCCAGATGGAGTCTTTCAAAAAGCATATACGTGTAGGTCAGTCATTGAGTGGGTGGGATTTTGGTTTAGATTTCTTAGGACAAGGAGTAGTAAATTGTTGAAATGTGATGTGTTAAGTGTTGGAACCCTGCAAGTCTTGAAACAGAACAAAACCCACTGTGCACAAGCAACTTACACTATTTCATCTTTGGAACCAGTCTACACATCGTATTATCAAATAGTACAACATACAGCACCCTCAACTTATGTTGCTTTACTTCCTTACTTTTGAGGTATTTTGGTATTGTTTTAGACCCTACCAATGAGAACTTGCTGACTTGAATGTAGAGCTCTGTGACTTCTTGTTCTGTAACGAGGACCTCCTGTCCTGTGCTGCGTTTGTAGCTCTCCAGGTAAGTTGTCAGCCAGCCCCTCTGTAGCTCACAGCTGGGGTAGAGGCTAGAGTCAACATCATTGACACCTTTGATGACCAGAGAAAAAAAATTGCAAAAACATATGCACAAACAAATGAAGCTCTTTCGTATACATCACTGTCAGTTCAATAATAGGGTCAGAGTAGGCCCAAACGAGTATGTTTATGGTGATCGAGGATGGACTTACCAGCAAATTCATTGAAATGATTCCCAATGTCAAAAGCCTGATAGTTATAATCTGCATACTCATAGTCAATGAATCTCACCATGCCTGAAAGAAGAGAGAAAGCAGAGGTTTTTACATGCTCAGTGACATCACATAATAATCTTGAACTTATAACTAACTTTTTTTCTAAAGGAAACTGTTCTTTTAATTCATGTTTTAACTCTCAATTTAAGCTTCACTGTTGAATTATAAAGAGTCCTTATGAATATAGTCATTATAATTGTGTGCCATTAATTTTTTTATTACATAACCTTTCTCAATGTCCAAGGACAAAGTAAATTGTGAAGGTAATGACAAGATAAGATATGATAAAAGCAATACAGTAATTCACTATAAGAGTAGCAATATCAGTTCATTCCTTTGGGATGGGAAATTTGATCAAGTATAGCGTTTGGCAAATGTACAGTTCCAAATGACTACCTAGAATAGCCTACTTTTGACTGTCATTTCAGCTCACATATGGGAAGAGAGGCTCATTACCGAGTCTAAAACATGGTGATCATGAGTTTTGAACACTAGTGGCCTCGGATTGACAATACATACATTTCAACCCCATCAACTATCCGGATGACAATGTCAGTCTTGCCCCCAAATGTCCTGACAAACAGGTGGTTTCATGTCTTGATTCAGGAAGCGGTCACCTACCCTCTTTGTGGTTGTAGATGATATTTTTAGTCAGAAGATCGTTGTGACAGAGGACAGTGGGTGAGTCGATGTCAGAGAGGTGTCTTTTGAGAGCCTCCATTTCACCTGCGAGTGTTTCGATGCTGGGGATGGCTTGCAAGATTGTGGAACTGAGAAAGACAAGAAGGTACAATAGCCTACGATTATTGTTGCTCATGGCATTGTAGCTAATTCCAAACATTAATTTTGACCAATATCACTCTTTCTCTCTCGAAGTATTTTCAGGGTGTTAACATTTCAGAATGATTCTGCGAGTATTTTCACGCATCAAATTGGCAAAGCTGTTAGTAAACCCCGTCTTCCTGAAACACTAGCCTTATACTGTAGGCTACATGTCTGTGACATTCTTTTGCATGCACCCTTTTGCTGCACAGTCTGCCACCTTGACATGGGACAAAGTGCCAATGAGGCATAAAAAATGCCTCAAATGTCTCAAAATGCGTTCAGATCGATCAGATAGTTCGTGTCTGTCTATGTCTAACCACCCCAGATAAAGCTTTACAACCAAAATTTGTTTAGGACATTAAAAGAGCAGTTTAAACTACCGAGGCTGCAGGCATGCATGCCTTCACAATGTCATGTTTTGCTTTGACCCCATCTATCAAAGGCAATCTTACGTCCTCCGACATATGCCAGTAAAGAACATGTGAGATGCGCATTGTGTTAACTAATGGAAATAAAACGAGACAGTAATTTAAACACTGTTACACCTCTTTATGCAAGAGAACAAACCCTGCGGCGGTATTACAGGTGTCAAGATAACTTAGTCCGGACTGTTAGGACATAGGCCTACTTTATGCTACAATAAAAGTTCGGATCCTTCTCCACTCCATTCATTCTGATGAAATAGGTGCGCGTTTTTCAGTTGTCATGTCAAAGGCATCAACCCTTATTCAAACAAAACCATTGTGTATAGGCCTATCTTGAATAAAATTCTTCCTGGGAAGCGCGTTGCATGTCTGGCATAAGTGTTGTGACCCGTATTGTTATTAAACGTGGTTTAGGGCTACACATGTATTACAAATGGGTTTGAAAGTGCATTGACTGGTTGATGTACATGAGCCACCTCCTCTGTCACCATGAATGTGCCACATCGATATTTTGCTACCTAGGAAAATAACAAAAATGTAGGCTATGTAAATCCAAAAAAACATACGAAACCTCTCAAATTGCCATAGACATGCTGGAATGCTTCGCTCTGCCATCATAACTTTTCTTCTTCTTTCTCTCCTCATCTCTGCATTTCGAGACGAGTAGGATACGCTCGCCTCCTGCTCCTCTCCCAGTCAAGTTTCTAATCCAGGGAGGCAATTAGTGGAATTTCCTCCTCTGGCTGCTCATTATCATTGCGCCTTATTTACATATGATTCCCCGCGCCAGCAGAGCCTCACTGATTTCGGCTGTATTGTGTGATTTGTACGGAGCGTCAATGGGGGACGTAGCAGGGGGGCTTTGGAGATGCGGAGGTGACTAGTACAGCCCCGCAGCTGCCTGGCGCTCTCCCTCTTTCTCAGCCCAGCAGGGGATTGTACCACTGAAGACCTATTCTGCAGGTGCAGCCTCTTCCTGCCTTCCATTTCCTCTGAAGACACCACTCACTCACAAGTACGAGAGCGCATGCACTCCTCATGTACAAAAGGCTCTCTAATGCTTTTACACGTGCGTGGGTTCTCTCTCTCTCTTTCCTGTGTGATACATGTGCGAGCATACGCAGGCCACAGATGGAAGTCAGCACGTGCATGTGTTATTATTTCTATCGCATTTAATTAGAAACATCAACCAGACGTTCTCTACCTACTTATCTTTGATCTATGTATGCTAAGATAGTATCCATTGAAAATGTCCCACCAAGCAGTGCTTGTCCCTATGCCGAACTGATTCCTTGGTTGTCTCTGTCTTCTCTACGATCATTTTCAATTGAACTTTACTGCGCGACTGTGATCTGAGTTATTCTGTCTCTCAAATGTTGCACAATATAGCCCCATCTATTGGGCTTCTAAATGTGGTGCAAGCCAATGGCGAAATCTCAGGGATTAGGACTGTACACATCTTTTTGTTTGTTCCAAACATGCAATTTCCAACAATTAAGCTGTTTAACAGGGAAAAAAACTAGGCAGTATTATTTATTTGTTTGTGCTCATACCGTCATTATCACACTGGATCAATGTCATGTCACTTGCAAGTCAAGGAAACACTGTGAGTTATGTTACAGCGAATGATGTCTGTGTTCTGTCACAGTAATGTTACCCAAAGACCACAGTGCCTCAGACACACTGGCTCTGTCTCAGATATGGCTTTTGTCTCTAAAATAATGGAGGAAGCAAATTCCCTCTTATCATGAAGTCCCCCCTCTCCCACAAGTTCTTTTCCACAAAATGGATGACCTAGACCGCAGCTAATTGCTTTGCCCTCTTGCTGAAACACGAAGAACAAACTTTGGTCGTTTTGATATGCCTTGGATCTGAGGAGCTAAAGCAGACCCAACTGGGGTTTGCTTTGACCTCCGACCTCCTCGCAGCAAACATAAACAAGCCCGAATAGTCAACTGATAAGGGAAAGAGGGTTCCAAGAAATCCAGCTAGTGTCTGTTTCTTTGTAGTGCCTGGTAGTCCCCTCTCACCTCTCACCCCGTGACCTTCCCTCTGATAGCACAATGTCATTACCACAGACCACCACCTCTCCGATGGGCCTATGACAGCACTCGATTCCAGCGTCTCTGCGTGGCAGGAGAGAGTGAGAGTTGCTAAAGTCAGCTTACTGTCTGCAAAGACTGTCAACATAGCTCTATGCTTATGACTTATGCTTTATGACTCAACAATAAAGAGAGAATGGTGAGATAAGGGTTAACAATGAGAATGTGTTAGTTTAACCAACATATACATAAACAGCAATTTGGTAAATAGGTGGGAATCAGACACTACTGTACCTACATAGCTATCTACCTACAGTACTAGTAGTTACTACAAAAACTTCAGTTAGGCCTTTTGTGAATAATGAATGTCAATACGTATAACAAAATGGAGGTATTGTTTTCTGAGCTCACCTCTGCTCCTCCAACCCTTCACTGTTGGTGTTCTGGATGAGCTGTAGGAACTGAGACATCTTCTTCCACAAAACAGGCTCAACTGGAGACTCCCATTTGGGCTTGATAGAATGGATTCTTCCCATTTCTGTTGCAATCAATCTAAGGGAGAGAATGAAAAATCATGTGACCAAAGATGAATCGCAGCTAAGATGTTTCAAAATAAACCTAATTTGGGAGAACACAAGTAATTGCTATCTTCAATTTAGACGTTTTATATCATTATTCTTTTCAAAATGGCCCCCATCTAATTTACGACCATTTGACCTGTGAAGTGGCTTTCTTGCAGAGTCTCTGACATTGAACCTTTCCCCCAAAGGCATCCATAGGCTTTAGACAGTACAAGGTGATAGATGAAGAGAACGGCCCTGACGTTTGTCATGTGCTGTCTGTGGTCCATCCAACTACACAACTGGGCTCAGGAAATTAGAACCTTATTGTGAGAATGACGAGGAGGACACAATCTAGATGTGATTTAGTCTTTGAAAAACAACATGCCCCCTCTTCAACAACCAATTGAACAATCCCTGCATGCGTGCACACATGAACATACACACATGTCCGAGCACACACACACACACACACACACACACACACACACACACACACACACACACACACACACACACACACACACACACACACACACAACATGACCCTAAAGAAGAATGATCATCTGGGAGCCTTTTAGAGATGGGTTGTTTGTGGCCAACTCTTTGACCATGGTGTCTGTCTGTCCACTAACCAGTCACACACACAGTACTCCCATGGCCCGAAGACTGAAATTAATGACCCTCAACTCTTTTTTTGCGTGGCTGGAAGCCAGCGCACCATAGATAGCATTTGTCCGGTTGTCACTCCCTCCCTCCTTACCTCCCACCGTCGTGTTGTTGACCTGCAGTTCTATGTTGCCACCACAAGAGGCAGTGGCAGCACACCAAAATAAATACACTATGACACCACACTCTTTCTAGATCCTCGATCCTTTTTTTTTTCGTCACTAGATGTTATAGAAGTTATGTAAAAATGTGGTTACCTGGTGGTGCTATGTCAGTTATGGAATTTATGTGCAGTAATTGAACATTTGAAATACTCCTGTTTTGAAATTATACCTACAGTATAGGTGTCTCAGTAATTACCCATTATATATTAGGCTATACCTTGCATGTATTTACCAGATAAATGTTTAGTAATTGGGGGACTATGAAAGGAAGGGTTACCCAAAAAATGTTCAGAGTAAGTTAATTTAGCAATAGAAATTCATAAGCCTAGGGCCAATGGGCCTAGGATATAGACAATTAACTACCGGTGGAATGGTGGTGGAGCATTGAGCCATAGCGTCCTAATGGTGTCCAACTTCAATGACCCCTACCAGTTACCACGTCTTGTTATTCCAGCATTTCTGCCTATGTTGTCAAATTACAGCCCGTAACTTTGTTCTACCCCTGTGTCTTAAACATACTGTATTTTTTAGCCCGTTCGTTTGTAAACAAGTCTCATACTGCCATCTAGCGGTAGGAAATCACTTATTGACACATATTCTCATTGATATTTTAACAGTAGTGTTAGAGTTAACAGTAATGTAAGGGTCAACAGTAGTGTTAATTAACATACATTAGTGTAAGGGTTAACAGTAGTACATTACATTACATTACATTACAGTCATTTAGCAGACGCTTTTATCCAAAGCGACTAACAATAATTGCATTTAACGTAGGAAGAGCCAATGTACTACATCTTGCCAGAACTCACAAGTGCATCTTCTCTCTAAAACAAGTGACTAAGAGCATAATCTAGTGCTGAAGGCAAAGTGCAAGAATAGCAATCTAAAGTACAGTGCAATATAATATAATACAATAAAATACAATAAGTGCTTAGGCGGGAGGATTGTTGTAGTACTTCTTGAAGAGATTTGAGCCTGCGACGAAAGATGGGCAGCGACTCTGCTGTCCTGACATCAGTGGGTAGTTCATTCCACCACTGCGGGGCCAGTGTTGTAGTAGTAGTAGTGTTACAGTTAATAGTAGTAAAGGTTAACAGTAGTATTGTGCCTCAATTCCACTAAGTCTGTTTGCGTGGTGTTCCGAATGCGGTCAGGTTTTATTCCGTCCTCCAAACGGCTTCAACTCCCACCAGTTACATTTCAAGAGCGAGTATTTTGTTTGGTATCTTGACAGGCCATCGGGGAGTGGGGCCTAACTACATATTTCTTCTTCTACTACTACTACTACTACTACTACTACTACTACTACTACAATCGTGTACGGTGTTAGAATTACATCTAATCTGTATCATTTTATCTGAAGGTAGGCATATCAATGCTACTACGACAGTAATTATTAAAGGGCGTCTTTTGAGAGTCTGCTCTTGTGCCCCAATTCAAATCCCAACTGCCCCTCTGAACATTCCATCAATCATTTGCATGGAAAAGCATGACCAGCTTCAGACAGCTTTATCTAAAAAAATAGACTGAACAGTTTGACATATAATATGTCCAAGTTAGAAAAAGGGTATGAATTTAAAATTAGTATTAAGTAGAATGTCAAAGGGATGATGCGTTAAGCAATTGGACCTCACATCCTGTTTATGTGGCATTGCATTGACCTTGAGCTGCGGCTTGGTCGGGACGCAGCATCACAGTCTCCACGATGTCCATGAAGGGCGGTGGAGAACAGTGAAACTGAATGGAATAACCTGTGGTCAGAACATGCTGTAGCCAACTGTCCAGGAGACATCTCTCCTGCCAGACTGAGAAGCGGTCCAACAGAGCCAATGCTGGAGACCGTGGCACATGATGTGGAAGAACTGGCCATAAATCATTTTGGCCATGATCACCACTGGACAACGGATGAGCTCCGGTGTCTTGGCCCAAGGCAGGCCCGCCCTTGAAAGGGACATGAGGAATCCCCATAGGATTTCTTGTACTGTGCCTCTGTGCAAGGGTGAATGGCATTCTGGCCAGGAACCACTTCATTCATAAGAAGAGGAAGTGACTTCACCACATCCGCATCACAGGCAACCTTCCGCAATTTTGTCCATTCAGACAAAACGGTGGTGCCACGAGACAAATGCAGATGCCTGACATCACGCATCATGGGAACAGGAAATCTTGTCACCTCATTTGCATATCCAGTCGAGGCTGGCAAGACAGCCACTGCTGACAGCACTGACGAAACAAAACAGAGACCAGAGACTAAATTCTCCATAGCTGGAAAACCCGCATGTACATTGTCATGGACATGGAGGCTACGTTGCTTCGTGAACAAGCTGACTCATATACCCGTGAGAGATAGTGAGAACACCGCCATTCATAACAGACTCACCATTCAATGGTGGTTGAGCACTGACGTCATACACAACAGAGGACCGGAGCCTTGCCCGCTCATTTGCATAGCTAGCTGAGGCTGGCCAAGCTATAGTCTCCCTTCATCTTTCGCACTGTCAATCCCCAGCAAAACAGGAGGATGTTATTTGAACTTTTAATGGTTCATAGAGCCAGGACTAAGGCCTTGTCTGAGACCCTGGTAACTTTGACCCAACAACCCAGAGATTACTCTCTTTGACCGTAAGGCATGCGGTCGATCTACCTGACAGACAGACAGGGAAGGATGCTGCCACTTGAGAAGCACTGAGCTAGACCCCATTGGTAGCTGTACCAAAGGTTGTGAAGTGTTCAAACGGGGCAGAAGTGAACAGCTGGATCCCATTGAATACAGACTGGCGATTGTTACGTCTGCTGCGATAGCAGGGGAAGACACTGCAGCTCGAACTGGAGGCTTCAAAGTATACAGATGGGGCAGGAGCGACCAGCTGGACCCCATCGTACTAAGAACCATACACCCCCTCCCCCTTTTCTCTGTGCAAAGGAGCTACAACACAGTTCTGCCGTTTGCTAGCTAGACTAAACACAACACGAGATGACACTTTCTTTACACAGACCGGTTAGCGAAACCCACAGATGGCGTTGTTGAACAATAGAGGTGGCCATAGTCCCACCGAGGCAGGCAGTGGAGGCTCTCACGAGCTGGGCAACGGCCCCAGCGGCTTTGGCAACCTCCACTCGCTGCTCTGATGAGGCGGCGCCCAGACCCTTCACCAGATGGCCGGTGTAGATGGCAAGCATAGCCATGGATGAGCTGGCAGCGACAGCCTGGGCCGCCAGCGCATAGCCCAAACCCCAAGGGACAGAGTGGTCTTGTCCTTGGGGTCGGGCATGGAGGGCTTCCTAGCTGAACCCCGGGCGGAGGAGCCAAGCTTGAGGATGGCGGCGATGTCGGGTTCCAGCGGCGTGGAGCCAGTTGTCATTGCTTCATTCCAACTGACGACTTTGGTAGCTCTCGCGAAGGGAGCTCTCAGGGAAGCAGGTTGGCCCCATCCCGACTCCACAAACGTCTCAGGTCAGGCAAAGCCAGGAGGAGCTCCAGAGGGGCAGCCCTGTCATAGCCACAACCTCTGGGAGGGGAACGGCGAGATGGTTAGCGGCGCTTTCCAGTAGCTTCGGGAGATCGCGGTTGAAGGACCTGGGCCCAGGATCACCGGAGAAAGAGCCGCTCGCATCAGAGCTTCGGAGGCCGAGTCACTGTCGGCCTCAGAACCTCCGTCTTCTTCTTCGTCAGATGGAGGAAGGAACATCATGGCCGCCAGCTGCTGGGGTGGAACGCCAATATCCTCTCCCTCGTCTGAGCCACCCTCCGTGGGTGCAGGGTCACCCTCCCCTGGCGGGGGCAGTGGCAGTCGGTCAAAGAAGTGAGCCCGGCGAAGCCTCTCCCGAGGCTCCAGTTGAGTGCAGGTCTGGCAGTCAGGAGACGGCACCAGACCTGCCCTGGCGTGCTGCGGCCCCATGCAGCGGATGCAGAGTGGATGTCCCACATCGCTGTTGTGGCCGCCTCAACCGCAGAATCTCTCAGGCAGACTAGGCAGCGCCAGCCGGGGCACCCCTACAGACGCCGCCAGCTCCATGTGAGTCACTGGCTAGTCATCTTCTTCCTTCTTCTCAGTCATACATGAGCTGAAAGTTTATAGGTTCAGTTGTGTGGGCTCGGCACACTTTTATAGTGATGCACCTGTTCTAATTGGTCGCAGGTGTGTGTATGTTTTTTTTTTCTTCAGTCAATGTAGCTAGCGAAAATTGGTTAAGTCAATAAGGAGCTTGCCCTGTCGGGCGGAGAACATATGTTTCATAAGCATACGTTTTGCAAGCTAGCCCAAGGTCAATTATCATGCTATGAACATGGGAATATGTAAAAAACAATTGAGCAGATATACCTTTCTGTGTACATAATGACTTCCTGATTTTGTGTGTGTGTGTAGGTGGGGGTTACAGGGTCATTTCAGACACAGACCTGTAGATGACTGGCTGCCTGAGCAGAGTGTCGTCCAGCACGTTCCCTCTCAAGAACTCATAGCAGATGCCATTCTGGAAGCTGCAGTAGATCTCAGGGCCACAGTTGTGGGTGTGAAGTATCTTGAACATATCCACCTCTCTGTGGCGGTCCACATAGAGCTCTGTCATCCTGCCGTACACACGCACCAACACCGCCCCGGGCTCCTGGAGAGACCCCACGAAACAGCCCATCAGCTGGTTGGTGATGCCTTCTGTAAACACCTGAACACAAGGCACAACAGGGTAAAGACTAAAAGACTTGATACTGAGTGGCCTTGCTACAAACTGGAGGATGGTTGATGATTGCAATGTAAAACCTTTCAATGTAAAAGCTTTTCTCATCTTGGAGACCATATTTGAGTGAATCATTGGATCCTAAAAGTCCATCAAATGCCTTGCAACTCTTTTTACATAATTGCTGTACTCTATAAAACTATAATATCTTTGTAGTTTATGACAGCCAACAATATTCTAGAGATTACAAAGTTAACAAGAAAGTAATCAACAGAAACATAAAAGACATGTTAGCCATGCTGTATATTCGCAAAAGCATTAATATTTGTAATTTCTAAACTATTGTGAGGCATCAGAAACAGCGTCTGTAACTAAAGTTCTGAACCTGATCACTAAAAGGCTGTATATGAATCTTACTTTGATAGTGAACGGTAATATAGAAGTGATATCAAGCAGTAAAAAACCCTCCACAAACAGCTCCAGTCTGTGAGTGGATTACAGTAGTTATTTTTGCTTAGAAGGACAATTTGTCTTATCGTACATCATTCACTGACTGCTCAGCACTCTCTCATTCACTCCACCTGTCCCCACAGCCTTATGTCTAACCCTGTTGGACTGCATGGAACAATGTTTCATCAATAGTGGGAGAGAACAAACATGGTCGCCTTGACATTGGATGAAATATTCATACCGCTGGAATGAAAGCCACTTGCACAAATACTGTACACCACAGCCAACACCACATATTGTGATGAAACGTCTTTGTCATACTTTTAACATTTACTTGTGTTCCTCACAAAATTCTGAGCACTAGCTTACGAGCAATTTGGTTCTTTTTCTATTGAAAGGTGATAATGTGACGGGATTGGCTGAGGATGTCAGCTCAAATACAGAACCTGGTTCCTCTGAACTAATGTTAAATGCCTGTGATGTAGAAAAGTAAAGGACCCCTTGTGTCATTACTGAATTACTAAAGAAAGAGATTCAATCAAAACATCTCCATTGTGTTCGAAGTTCAGGGACATGCATAATTTGCAAAGCATAGAGTTGCATTCTTCAAATTGAAAATACAGAAGGCTTTCTCTATCTTAATTAACTTGTTTGAACAACTAGCAGTAGTCCGTCTGTGTTCTGGGGAGACTCAGCATCTGGTTCAAGGCAAATTTTTGTATTTAAATAGGAAACAATTTGATTAAAATGTATCTTTCTCATGATCAGCTAGACCACCAGCTAGTTCTTTCAATAGCTATTGTACCAATCATTAAACACCTTTACACAGTACAATGTTGAAAAATGTTTGTGCAAACCTAACATCAATGCATCTGAAATACCCTTGCATTCCTTTTGCCCATCGTTGTTTAGTAATTACCTCCCATTGTATACCAACTGGTTTGCATTCCAGCAGTATTGTACAAGCTTGGGAGAAATGCCTGTCTTCTTTTTTGTTCCTCACAGTATGTAGAGACACACGTTGCACATAGTCTCCCCAAACTCTCTTCAACGACATCTGAGGAGAATGGAGTGCACAGTAGTGCACTGGCTAAGCCACTCAGCCAAAAGGCTACTGTGGAACTGCTGTGATGGACAATGAACAGAAAAGATCTTACTGCACCGTTTGAGCAGAGTCACTACAAACATTATAGACACAATGTCTTATTTGAAGGAGCTGTTTGGAGTAGCAGGATCTCTAGGGGTTAGCATTTGATACTCTGTGTACTTAAACTAGACCATAGATCGGGAGGTCACCGCGTGGCTCTACTGCAACCCAGACAAACATAAATCCCATTTCTTCCAGAGATTGTCCAATTGTTTGCACACTGTACTGGGGATTGAGTTATTTCCCTCAAACAATCTCTGCTAAGTGAGGATGTTCTGTTAATGCAATTTCTCTAGGTTCAACCATGTTCAACCTTCAGATCTTATCTCAAAGTATCGTGTTTTTTTTTTATTGTTTAAAAAACAACAACATTTTAACACTTATTAATAACATGTATACATAAGTGAAACCACAAACACGCAGAGCAGTGCAGTTCAGTTCAGCCTATTCTTGCATGGTAAATGGATGTCTCTATACTCATCACTGTATTAATCCTAAAATATTGTAATCCCTAGGTGTTACTGCTGGTGCTGCTGGTCCTACAGTATGTGGACACTGTATTAACTAGGCCTCTCCCTATACAAAACCAGAGTTTAAAAAAACAACAATTACCACACGCTACAGTAAGAGTAATCCATATGCCCTCAGAACCATTCACTTGCCTTCATCTGGATGTCCTCCGGCTTCCAGTGAGGCCTGAGTATCTGAAGGAGCTGCAGGACACCACTGCGAGGCTCCTGCTCATCTACGAGCACGTCCAGATTGAGGAGCTGGTCTTCTGGGCTCTTGGAGCCAACATCCATGGTCCCTCAAGTGTCAGAGGTTTCAGGGCTGAGACTCTTACACCAAATCGCAAGTTGAGTGTTTTTCAGACTACTACAAGTTGAGTGAACCTGATTCAACTTGAGTTGAAGGATATTCCTCGTCAGACAACAATCATCATGGTTTGTGTGCTGGAGATACAGACCCAGTGGACTAATCAGTCCAAGTGAAGTGGAAGTCAGACTGATTTTAAGTCCTACTCAGTTCCAGTGGTGTGATAGAATGAATTGAACATCCAGATGTGCCAAGAACAGTATTGTTTAGTGGTGCTCACACCCAGCTGTGCCCTAATATTGTCACCGTGTCAACTACTCGTCCGGCTATGTGTCCAGTGACTCAGCATGCCAGCTGGCTTATCAAGGGTCAATGTTCCTCTGGGCATCCTCACCACTTGTGTTGAGCTGATTTTAGGGAGGGGAAGGGGGTGGGGTTACACATTAACTACCTGCGTTTGTAAACCTAGTAGACCAAAGGCATTGCCTGAACATGTGCATAAACAAGATACTTTGCTGATAACACATGTACCAAAGGCTTGAATTGCTCATTGACAACTTCAGAAGGCTCACTGCCCTGCATGAATCTTGAAAACAAGACACTAACCATTTTACCACTGTCTAAACAAAATGGTCTCAAGCTTTTGCATGTTGGGAGAAGATTACAGTATAATACGGTATATATTACAGCATTAAGATTTCTAAGAAGTGGAGTCCACTGTCCGAACCCAGTCATATCTATCATGTTCAAAAACATCCATTTTGCAGCAATTAGCAAAAACAGTGCATGACTAATCAGGATGGTTTCAGAGCCATGGAACATTTTTGTACACTACCATGAACATTAAATGGATTACATACTGTAGTCTGTTTTCCTTTTGAATAATTTAGAGACTAGACCAAAGTTAACAATTTTACATCAAGACAGTAATTGCTTAGAAATCGTGTGTGTTGATCATCTTTGGGCTCAGTGTTTTGCAAGCTTTTAGACGCTAATGAAATTGTCTTGTCATCAAAGGATGCCTCGCCATGAAAGACATTGATTATTGAAAGAGAGATGAATATCTGTGGTACATTTGTACAGTAGAACAGCTTGTCGTGGAGTGAAAGTTGATGCATGTGTTTCTCCAGTGAGTAGGACTACAGCCTACTGTAAATGTAACGGCTAAAATGGTACAGGCAAAAGGCACACAATACATTTGTATTATTTTTGTATTCTTTTTCTCATACTTTTCCTCAGTTCCTCTTCTGTTTCCTCCCTCTCTAAGCTGCAGATACAGGTCCTGTGTGAATCGTGGGGGAGAAGACCTTGAAGATGACAGGCAAAATTAATCATTGATAAAAGGATCAACAAAGCAGCCACGTTTTCAAGAGAACTTGAAAGAATAACAGAATTGTGTTATTTTCTTTGGAGAGTTTCCCATTTTCTACATCTGTGAACAACATTGTTAGAATGTTATCATTTTGTGTGTGTGTGTGTGTGTGTGTGTGTGTGTATGTACATACATACAAACACACACACACACACACACACATATAATATTATATCATGATAAATTATTCAACATCTGCATTTTGTCGAGTTTCCTCTCAAATAAAGTGTGCACAAAAGCAAACTTGAGAATGGAGGTGTGTTTTTCTTACTGTTTTACTCTCATTTGGTTCTGTCTTATCATGTTCTCAAGCATTCTCTATTTATCTCCACAACAGAAAATTCACACCAAAAGCTCCTTATCTGCCATTAGTAAACCATTGAGACAGTAATCAGGATCATGACTTTAACCACAAACATGTACTGTCGGTATCACTATGCACTGTCATAATGTGTTATGTTTCCATTAAATATTCTCATATTCTCAGTTCTCCATTAAATATTACAAATATTACATTAAAGAAAATCCATCAAGCTTTAGTGTAAAACTGCAGCAAAAAAAAAAAAAATTAGCTATATATGTGCGTAGTCTTGGGTACATACAGTATCCTTATCAAAAGGAAAGGAAAACTGTAGGTACAGTAGGCAGAGAAAGACTGAGAATGATAAGTTGCCTACAGACAAATCTTGCTCAGACAAGTTCGAAGGTGTCAGGGTTACAGCGGCTGAATACTGCCTTTGAATAGAGAAGAGGCTAACAAAGATGGTTTTGATCAATGTTTTGAAAGGATAATTACATGGATAGTTATGATGGAGGATCTTCAAAAATGTACTTTACCTTCGCAGTGCATAAAGTACCACAGACTATATGACAAGTCGTCTTGCCTTCCTTTCACCCTGTCTCAGACAGAACTTGTTCAGGAGGAAAGTTCTTTTTTGGGCAAACATTGTCCATTATCAAGCAGTTATACAGCAAAAGATACACGGGCATTTGACCTTTTTATATAGTCTTACAATTGGGGCTCTCAAAGCCTTTCATTTGTGATGTTCCTGTGAAAAAATAACATGGCTTGGGACTCATTTCAGCCGCCAGTACAGTATTTTTATATTTCAGCACCAATCGAATTCAATATGTCATTCCTTTGCATTTTCCCTCTGAGAGTCCTGCCTTCCCTCTATAATTTCTACTGACATTTTGTGTGCAAATGCAGTAAGACACATTTATCACATCAAAAGGGATTCAATTTTCTTTTCAATCACACACCGGTATGAATAGCAGCACTTCCTCCACAGCCAACAATGAGAGGCCATTACCGCAGAGCCAATGGATGGCTCGCCTTTACTCGCATTCAGGGTAGCCTAAGTGTGTCAAACTGTTTGCCATCGCCGCCAACATTTGGTCTAGACAAACGGGAGACAGCTTTCAGACAGGTTGATATCCAATTTTATTGTCAGACAAATGTCATTTTTGTTTCAAGGGGGTATGATAATGACTGGAGGTGGACCCCGGTGTTTCTGTCACTGATAATGCTGCCTGTTAGTCCATTTAATACGCTAACTCTTGTGTTGGCGCACATCTCCTGGACCTGACATGACACCAGCTGTCAGTTCATTATGTGAAGAGGGTGACTGGTGACTTGGTGGAAGCAGTGCAGTTACCACTCCAACAACAGGCCTACACAATGAAATACGTGTCAGTTTTTGGAAATGTCTCTATTGTTCCGTTACGATCCCATCCCTTAATTTATGAAAATAGAGGAGTTGACCCTTAGTTAAAGTGTGTTTTCAATTGGAGGCTGATTTGAAATCACCATTAAAACTGTGCACAAGGTTACAGCAGCAAATGCATGGTGCTGCACTATCCTGTGACATCTTCTATGATGCCGAACCGTCCAAACCTCAGAGCGTGAGGTCACCCACAGAAAGCTTTGCCTCTACTGAAGCTGTCGGTTGGCCTGGAAAGCTTCCGTGGAAGCTGATATGCACTCTGGCAGGCAGAGGCTCAGGCTGCTGTATCCCTCACCACAACTGGTGGCATTCACCATTGAACAGTCTCCAGTCTTTTAAGAGTTGTGTATGAGTTCTTTGGTACAGAACATCCACATGCTCATAAAACTAAGGGTTTTTAGCCGGCACCATGTTTTCTCTCAATGTCACAGTTGTGCTTATAGTGGGACTGAACAAGGCAGAGTAGCCACTCGGTCAAGGCTGTGTTTATCAACCATGGCGTTGGGTAGAGTTGAAATCATCCGACAAAGAACCAGCGGCCAACCGAACCAACGTCATCATGTGGGTAGAGGCCCCCACCATTAGCTTTTATGGAGAGTACTGGAGAGTTGAGGCCTGGCTGCTATGGTTTGAAGTAAAGGGAAAATGGTAAGCGTCATGAGCTGCAGCTGGCTTGATGTCTGTCCAAAATCGGACGTATAGACATGAAAACATGAAATTGAAATGTCAATCTGTGCATGGATGATACATTCAAGTGTATGTTATAGCCTATACTGTGATATGTTTTCAGTACAGATGCAATTGAGCCTATGGTGGATTTATATGGAATACTGACTGTAGATGTGTAGGCAGTGTAAATTAAAAATGTATAGCCAGGCATCTGACCTTGGTTTGAAAGAGCACTCAAAATATTTCATCTTCAAATGAAAAGAAAGTCTGCGAGCAGTTATGTTAATTATGTATTCACACAGGCTGGTTCCAGCCTGCCATTTTCATTTGATAAAATCTAATAAAATAAGTGTCCTGTGGTATGTGTAAGACTGTGTACTGTTAGATCACCTACCTTGGTTCTAGTTACTTTACCAGTTCAAGCAGTACTGGTAAATATTACTGAAATAATAATACTGAAATACTAATAATATTACTGAAAACATTTGCTCACGGTACAGTGATGCCTTTACACCCCCCCTAGGGATCATTAAACTACAGTATCTATCTATCTATCTATCTATCTATCTATCTATCTATCTATCTATCTATCTATCTATCTATCTATCTATCTATCTATCTATCTATCTATCTATCTATCTATCTATCTATCTATCTATCTATCTGTCTGTCTGTCTGTCTGTCTGTCTGTCTGTCTGTCTGTCTGTCTGGACAAGGCTGAGCTGCTGTTCCTCCCGGGGAATTGCTTTCTGCACCGGGACCTGGCCATCACCATTGAAGACACAGTGGTGACGCCGACTCGGACTGCGAGGAATCTGGATGCGACCCTGGACGACCAACTGTCGTTCTCCGCACATATCACATCCATTACACGCTCTTGCATATTCCTGCTCTACAACATCAGGAGGATTGGCCCTTTCCTCACTGATCCAGGCCCTTGTCATGTCCTGCCGACATGGTCATGACTCTTCTCAGTCCTGGCCCAAACATTGGTGGGATGAACTGCTCACTGACATCAGGACAGAGTCGCTGCTCATCTTTCGCCGCAGGCTCAAAACTCACCTCTTCAAAAAGTACTACCACGATCCTCCCTCTTAAGCACCTATTATATTTTTTGTTTGCTATTCTTGCAATTTGCCTTCAGCACTAGATTATGCTCTTAGTCACTTGTTTTAGAAAAAAGATGCACTTGTGAGTTCTGGCAAGCAATAGTACTGTTATGTAAAATAATAGAAACTGCGGCATGAGCTATAGTTTGAGCTTACTCCATTTAATGAATCTGACATTCCCAAAACAAATGGACGCACAACGTGACGTCAGCAGCAGCACAAACGTAACATGCAATACTAGAACACGGCTCTGCCTTAAGAGTGGAACGCTAGAACACAGCACTGCCACTACAGTGCCGGACGTAACAAGTACATTGGCTTTTCCTACATTAAATGCAATTATTGTAATGTAATGCAATTATTGTAAGTCGCTTTGGATAAAAGTGTCAGCTAAATGACTGTAATATAATGTACCAGTTACGCCACTGAAAAGCTTACTCTTCGATGGTACAAGTGGGCGATATTTATACTGAAGAGTGAGCTTAACCACTTCAACTCGGTTACACCAACGAAATGCATTCATGGGCGGAGGTCTGTGCTCTCTGAGCACCCATTCTAGATAGTTACTCTTTGGGATAAGTCATTAAACTTGCAAATGATACCTAAAATATTAATATATTTGGAAGCTGGTGAATAAGACTAAAAAGACAAAAAAAAAAGACCAAACTGATTGGGTGGCCGGCCGCCCACACCCACCCGTGTCAACGCGGTTACAGCAATCAGCAATGTAGCGCTTATTTCTACATTTGAAGTTTTTGAAGTTTTGTTTGGCATAAGTCATTAAACTTGCAAATGATACCTAAAATATTAATATATTTGGAAGCTGGTGAATAAGACTAAAAATACAAAAAAAAAAGACCAAACTGATTGGGTGGCCGGCCGCCCACACCCACCCGTGTCAACGCGGTTACAGCAATCAGCAATGTAGCGCTTATTTCTACATTTGAAGTTTTTGGCATGTGCTCAGAGGCTCCTGAAGTTTGCCAAGGAGCAGAAAGTGAAAATAATCAAATCAAATCAAATCAGACTTTATTTGTATAGCGCAGACCAGAAAGTGATAGTATAGAATATGCAGTGATGACTGACTGAATGTTGGCTCGATTAACAGTATATACAGTACTGTAGCTTATGTTTACCGACCTACTGTAGGAATACGGCGCAAGCATGCCGCGGGAACATCATTCTGAACGAGGGGGAGGTATCTCGACTTAACTGGGCAGAATTGGGCCTGGTAGGAATGACGTTATGAGTGCTTAACTAACAACATTGATAAACTAGAAGGGCACTCGGAGAGCGCAGACCTCTGCACATGCATGCGTGTCGTCGTACAGTTGTTGAATGAGTCGAGTGGGCTTATCTAGTTTAGAGAAGAATGTCTCTTGATCTCGATAAATGCCCTATCTCACAATATCAAAAATAAGCACCAGATGACACTTTGCTGCATAATATAACAAGGCCAAATGCCCTATACTCGTCTTGTTCTTGTATAAGTGTTGTGATTAAGTCTATTTCTGCAATAACTGCACTTATAGCTGTGTTTATTCTTCTAACGTTAACGTTACCACTCGTTGCTTTGGGAGCCGCCGTAAATGTTATTTAATTTATTTATTGTGGGGTAAATACATTTTAGGGTGCTGCAGAGCCAACCACAACCCTGCTATTATGGCCACAAGCGTATAGGCTATGCCTATCTTTCAATTTGGCTGACTTGACTTAACCTGCTCATATTGATGTCACAAGATGTAATGTTGATTGCTGCATCATCGTAGACGTTCTAATTATTGCTATAAATAGGGGTGATGCATCATTGGTGGGGGACAACATGTTCACTGTGCACTTGTAAATGGTAAATGGACTGCACTTATATAGCGCTTTTCCACCTTAGCGGCACTCAAAGCGCTTTACAATGGCCTCTCATTCACGGTAGCTGCCATGCAAGGTGCTAACCTGCTCATTGGGAGCAATTTGGGGTTAGGTGTCTTGCTCAAGGACACTTCGACATGTGGACAGTCGGAGCTGGGATTCGAACCACTGACCCTTCGATCACTGAACGACCCTCTCTACCAACTGAGCTACAGCCGCCCCTTGTTATCTACTGGACATTACACTGATCATGCAACATTGTATGCTCTTGCTCTCTGTGCTGTTATTAGATGGGGAGGCCACATCACTCCTACCTACCATGGAATGGTTATAATGGCTGCACACAAACACACCCCTACCTGTACACATACACCTACACACACACACACACACACACACACACACACATACACTCACTCACTCACTCACTCACTCACTCACTCACTCACTCACTCACTCACTCACTCACTCACTCACTCACTCACTCACTCACTCACTCACTCACTCACTCACTCACTCAGTAAAGGCACTAACCTATCCATAAGCTTCCCTTTACTGTCCTAATAGAGCATTCCGGAAAGTGCTTCTGTAATTTCTGCTGTCAAAAGGGGGAAAAGAATTCCCTACCATTTTCATCGCTTGTTGTTGCTGTAGGAGAGATAGTAGGCTAATGTAGTTGCCATGTTCCATCGGAAGGCAGCGGAGCAGAACTTGATAGGCAGCCTTCTCGCTGGTATATTGATGCTCACTCTCAAAGACCAGGCGACTGCAGCTGCAGCTCTGGACTAGCCTACATGGCATTAAATGCACAAGTGCCCACTTGAGGGAGAAAGAAAACAGATGTTTAGCTAAGGACAGGCGTGGAAATGAAACGTACATTTTATGAGGAAAGTAGCCTAAAAGATGTAGAATAGAGAATGGAAAAGTTTTGGTCTGTAGAGATGACATTTTAGGCTGCGGGTGAGAGAGGGATCAGAAAATGATAAAATAACAGTACACAGAAGAGAGGTACTTAGCGTAGACCGTACCATATATTTAGGCCTACAGTAGCATACTTCAGAAGAGAGGTACTTACAGTAGGACACTTAAGAACAGGTGTACTTACAGTAGGATACTTCAGAGCAGTGGTACTTACAGTACGATACTTCAGAACAGGTAGGCCTACTTACAGTAGGATACTTCAGAACAGGTACTTACAGTACGATACTTCAGAGCAGAGGTACTTACAGTACGATACTTCAGAACAGGTAGGCCTACTTACAGTAGGATACTTCAGAACAGGTACTTACAGTACGATACTTCAGAGCAGAGGTACTTACAGTAGGATACTTCAGAACAGGTAGGCCTAATTACAGTAGGATACTTCAAGTGAAGATCCATTTTGAGGTCTTGTAGTCGATGTCTGCTTGTCTGTTAGTTACTGATTATGACAGCGGTTAGGAGGGATTCAGGTCACCACCCCAGAAACACAACAGTCCCATTTTACACACAGTCTGGGCAATGAACACAAACCCAGGAGTTTAATATTTATCTGGATGTCAGCTAAGGATGCATGGGTGTCTCTCGACATGACAAACTCAACAATACCAAAGACATGCGTGTGCACAGAGCCAAAACAAAACTTTGAGCAAAGCCAGCTCCCCACTTTGAGCAAAGCCAGCTCCCCATGTGGGAGCATTAGAGACGTGGGGTCTGGACTGGGGTGTGCGGGGAGAGCGCTGCGTGCACCGAACTGTCCCTGCCAGCTCCGACCCAAGGGGGGCGCCACAGAGCCGCTCAAACATGTTAATGTTTGTTAATGGCGGGGGAGGGGGGGGAGGGATTTTGGCCCCTTAGCTCGGCCCCCTGGGGGGGCTAGAGACACAAGGTCTTCACTGGGGGGCTCGGGGCCTGGAGGGGGCTCCGTAGTCTGTTATAGATAGATAGATAGATAGATAGATAGATAGATAGATAGATAGATAGATAGATAGATAGATAGATAGATAGATAGATAGATAGATAGATAGATAGATAGATAGATAGATAGATAGATAGATAGATAGATAGATAGATAGATAGATAGTGTCAGGCACACAGGCTCTATGCACTAGTTATATTCAATGGGCAAGATGTAGTATTCTTGAAAATTTTCTGCAAATTTTTTGACTTGAGCTTTGGTAGGGACAGTCAATGTGAGCGTGCGTAGCATTAACTAAGAGGCTAAATATTTTATAAAAGGTCCATAGAGCTCAAAGTAATCATCAAAACAGCCAGAGGATGGTCACAAAGGTGAGCGTCGCTGAGAGTGTCGGCACGCAATCAAATTCAATCAGATGTAACTACTACAGCCAGCCTCTCACGCGTTAGCAAGAAACGGCAAGCCAATCATATAAGAGATATTGGGCTAGGGAGGCGGGACTAGTGGAGAAGGAGATCTGTTCACCGGTGTGTACCAAATTATTGCTAGGGACAATTCAGTAGTCGCTGGATATTGGTACTGTAGGGACATGTCCCTAGCGTCCCTACTAAATGCTACGCTCATGTGCACATCTATTTCAACTATATCAATGCATGTCTGTAGATATTAACCTATAACTATCGCACCATGCTATCATTCTGATGGGTTTTACAGTACACTTGAAAAAATGCACCTAAGAAATGTATCATATATTGATACATTTCTCAATAGGTAAATGGTAAATGGACTGCATTTATATGGTGCTTTTATCCAAAGTGCTTTACAATGGCCTCTCATTCACCCATTCAAACACCAATGGCAGCAGCTGCCATGCAATGTGCTAGCCTGCTCATTGGGAGCAATTTGGGGTTCAGTGTCTTGCCCAAGGACACTTCGACATGTGGACAGAAGGAGCCGGGATTCGAACCTCCGACCCTTCGATCATTGAACGACCCGCTCTACCAGCTGAGCTACAGCCGCCCCTATGAGTAGTATTGCATCAGGCTGGTTTCAACCAGTGACACGTGGAAGGAAGGCTGGCATCGTTAGGTCTTTCTCTATCGCCAGCCTGCAAACCTATTCATTGTTGGTTATTTTATAACATATAATGAATGTGTCTCCTTAGAGAAGGCGTGTAAATGCGTTGCACTTTGCGCATTGAACTGTACTTTCTTATGCATTTCACAATGGCAGAAGTGTGCCATTGGTTAATTAATGTTAACTGTTAGCTTGTGTCTAAAGTCTATGTCCCATTAACCTAGAACAGCAAACAGTGCCAACTGTATACAGTAGTTGTAATAGATAAGCTTCAACAGAAGCAGTCTATTGAGAAGCCATTATCGCTGTCGCTGAAGCCCAGAGGCATGCGCTGCACCGTTATGGCTGCCAGACACATGAACAAACACAATTCTCCAGCTCTCTTTGCACTGGTGCTGACAGGAGAGGCAGGTAACAATCTCCTCACAACTCCTCTGGGACGTTAGACTGACTGAGGAGGAGAGCGAGAGAGAGAGAGAGAGAGAGAGAGAGAGAGAGAGAGAGAGAAAGAGAGAGAGGGGGGGGGCTGGTTTTGGCGAAAACATCTCTGTTCAAGGGGAACAGCACTAAATGGAGGAGACATGCGGCGGTGGTCTTTTAATGGTAAGGGGGGCTCTGAGAACGGACTGTCAGAGGCAGAGGTTGGGCTGGGGGGGGGGGGGGTTCTGCGCCCTCTCTGGTAAAGTTGGGATATGGAGGGTTAGGGGCAGTATGATTTGAGGAGAAACAGCTGAATGTGCTTACAGCCCCAGGGCAACAGTGATGGTGGAGGAAAGAGGAAGGGAGTGTGGTTCGATCTCCATCGACGTGGACTTCAAATGGGTTAGGGTTAGGGTTAGGGTCAAATTTGTTTTTAGTGTGTGTACGTGTGTGTGTGTGTGTGTGTGTGTGTGTGTGTGTGTGTGTGTGTGTGTGTGTGTGTGTGTGAGCGGATGGTGCTGTTCATATTTCAGACTGGAGTGTGTTCATAACTGAACACTGACAGAGCCTTCTTTACACACAATTCTTAACACATGCTATGCAGGTTTTTCTGCATGCGTTGGGTCGAGGGCTTTATGACAGTCCAAGCCCTTCATGCCAGTCCAAACCCTTTATGCCAGTCCAAACCCTTTATGCCAGTCCAAACCCTGTGTCTCTGTAACCTTCCCACATCAAGATATGACCGTTTCTATCCCCCCCATTGGCAATGAATGGAGGGGATTTTTCAAATGAATGGAGGTGAATGGGTGGCCATGTTTGGATGGCTCTGTGGTTCTGCTCTTACTGTAGGTCACAGCCGGCTAAGGGTAGTTTGAGGGGATGACAACAAAAATGAGGACAAGTGTGTCTTTTAAAACAAACTAAGGAAACTACAATTAGGGGAATATGCAGAGCATGTTTGTCTTTTACCCTCACTGTCCAAGACTAGACTCAGTTACCACAGAAGTGTTCGTATAAGTACGGTGTTGATGTTTTCATGTTCATTTGCAATTAAAATTCATTGGGGACCAATACTACATATAGTACCTCTTAGAAACCAAAAGTTATTAGTAAACAAAACACGTTAATCCTTTAATTGACTGTCAAAAGGTGATGTCATATTGTGCCTTAATTGGTCTCTTAAGTTGGGGACTGGATATAAATGCTGTTAATGATTATTTAGGAAACTGTGTGTGTGTGTGTGTGTGTGTGTGTGTGTGTGTACATGAGAAAAGGAGAAAAAATGCATGAATAAACATGAATGCCAACATTCTTTTTCATACCAGTATTTTTTAATTTATGTTACTGTATGTTCAGGCTCAATTGGCTGACACTTTTGCTCTACACCATGAACTCATGTGTAGCTAGTGCCTAGCTAGCTAGTGGTAGCCCACTTCTGACACACAAGTGGAGACACGCATCACATCACCTCAAGCTCAATCTGGACAAGACTGAGCTGCTGTTCCTCCCAGGGAAGGGCTTCTCGTACCGGGACCTGGCCACCATTGACGACACAGTGGTGACGCTGACTTGGACTGCGAGGAATCTGGGTGTGACCCTGGACGACCAATTGTCGTTCTCCGCACATATCACATCCATCACACGCTCCTGTAGATTCCTACTCTACAACATCAGGAGGATTCGCCCTTTCCTCGTTGATGAAATGACGCAGGTGCTCATCCAGGCCCCAGCGTCAGCCATTAAACCCCTGGAACTTGTCCAGAAAGCTGCTGCTCACCTGGTGTTCAACCACCCCAAGTTCTCCCACACAACTTCCCTTCTCTGTTCCCGTTTAAAATTTCTCAGTTTAAAACTCTGGCACTAGCCTACAGGGCAATGAAAGGAACAGCCCCCTCCTACCTCCAGGCCATGGTCAAAACCTATACCCCCTCCCGACCGCTACGCTCTGCTACCTCAGGGTGACTGGTTGCCCCGTCACTCCGAGGCCCCTGCGGTCGATCGACACGGTTGCGCTCTTCTCTGTCCTCGCCTCGCAGTGGTGAACCGATCTGTCCACTGACGTCAGGACAGCAGAGTCGCTGCCCATCTGCCTGCCGCAAGCTCAAAATTCATCTCTTCAAGAAGTACTACCACGATCCTCCCTCTTAAAGGAGAATTCCACCCTAGAACAACAACCGGCTCAACAACTAGACACCCACAAAACAATAAAGAAAAATGTGGTTTTTCTTGACTATAGTTGCTCCATGTAAGCTTATTTGATGCTTTTACTGCCCTGTTATGCTTTTATTGCCTTTTAATTTTTTTTATTGTTTTAATGTTTTATTGTTTTGTACTGTCTTGTTGTGGTTTTAGTGTTTGTCTATTGTTATGTGTCATGCTGCAACACTGAATTTCCCTGACGGGGTGAATAAAGTATTATCGTATCGTATCGTAAACAAAGCATGTTAACGAAGTCTGCCAAACGCATTGGCAAATCCCCGGAAGCAAAATACCGAGGACTACAACAACATCAACAAAAAGGTCTAGAAGGACGGGGACTCGAGGCGGGTGCACCATGCTAACCCTCGAGCTCCGCTAGATCTAGCCTACTCTATAAAGTTAGTTCAACAAAACGAAAAATATGCGATCGCACACACTCACACAAAAGATGACAACCGACGCACAGATGTTTCACATACCTGAGTTCTTTGGACTCGCGGTGTTCTGGCAACCGATGGAAACTCACTCCCGCCAGTGCAGGTAAGTCCTTGATTCCAAAAATTGCACAGTATTTTGGCATTGTCGGTGTTTTTCTTCAATAGCAAATATAGCTACAGTAGATAAAGGGTCTGACAAATGTTCTGTGACAAATGTTCGCTCGAGACATAATGATGGCTACCGCTGTTGTTCTGCCGAATTCCGAATCAGTTTGCTTCCTCCCAATAGCTCAGTTTTGCATAATATATGCTGGTCAATCAAGTCTCTCAAACAGCGTCTGTAACCACCACATTCAGTTTATTGAACATATTACTAAACATAATTACATTTTCTGGTTTGGTTTAAGTTAATTGTAAACAAGACATATTACATGTGTTTAGAGGCTACATTTGACTTGAATTTTCCTTTAAATCTCAATGA
>NC_140249.1:20510176-20532676 GCF_949987555.1 Borostomias antarcticus | reverse complement strand
TTTAACTAATTGGATTGGACAGTTATTAGATACACACACAGTATGTGATCCGGGCATGCCCTGGAAAATTACCATTGAAGTGCATGTGGACATATAGGTGTATCAATAAGATCATCATGTAGCAGGAGGGCATTACAAGCCCACATGGAATAGAGCAAGTTCAGTTACATACAGCATTCTTATCCATTATGCAAAACACATACATACATACATACATACATACATACATACATACACACACACACACACACACACACACACACACACACACACACACATACATACATACATACTGTACATACATACATACATACACACACACACACACACATACATACATACATACATACATACATACATACATACATACATGTGCCCACACACACACACGCAAGCACACACACAAACACACACACACACACACACACACACACACACACACACACACACACACAGCCACAGGTTTTGATACCTACCAGACATGCAACCAGTACTGAGTCACTGTTGTTTCTCTCTGCTGGAGACCTGCACAGGTCAATAAGACGAGGAATAGCTGGAGAAACAAAATGTATAGGTTACTACTTGGGCTTTTACTATCTATTTTAAATATCTACATGAACTACAGTGATTTCTATAACTGAAAAGCAGAATGACTTGCTGAATAGGAAAACGTCCCTCAGGTCAAATAGTGTCCCCAGATTAATAAATCATTCAAAAAGATCTGCTTCCCCAAGAGTGAGCGACTGGTGGTTCAAGGACTCAGACATGCCTTCCTCCAAAGAACAGCATGTTCTGTGATATATTCTGTAGATAAGTAATTCAGATTGAGTCGCATAATCTTGTGTATCATTGATGATCATTATGAAAAGACTCACTGGAGACAATTTTATTTGAAATAACTGCCACTTTTCCTCAACGTTCTCAAAAGAGGTGTCTTTCGAATGTAACTCTTAAGACATTAGAGATAGAAGAGATTCAAATAATACTTTGTCAAGTAAATAATGTAAGTAGTGAGCAATTCCACATATATAACTTGGCTCTACCTTGCAGCTGGATGGCTGTTTGGGCCACATCTGGGTCTCTGCTCAGACGGGCCAGTGTGACAGCGGCTTTCTGCTGGACACGCTCGCACGCAGCGCCCTCTGATGGACTGGTGGAGGATGGCTTCTCCCCCAGTAGCAGTAGCAGTCTCTCGATCCCTATCAGATAAAACAAACAAGAGTCAGCAAACTCAGACAATAAACAAACTACAGGTCAAAAATATTGAAAGACACACAGGGAACACATAGAGTCTATTAATATATTGACAAAAGTCAGAGTTTAAAAAAGAAAAGAAATGCAGTGACACACAAAACACAGTCAGACTAAACCCAAGAACAAGTTGTATACTATACATGTTAGGTGAGCACATGCTCTGAAGAAGACTGCCATCTGGTGGAGCAAATTCATAATTGCATGATATTGTATTGCATGCTGGAAAAGTATGAATGCATTGTGTGTACCTTTCTCTTGAAGGACTTCAGATGCAGACTGCTCCAAGACAGATAGATTTGCCAGAATTGTCACCACCTATAAGGGCCGAGACAGGAAGACCATCCTCAAACTGTGACATCCCAAGACATTTAGAAATATTATAAAAATGTACAGTACAACACCTAGTTGTACACAACAGTACAGAAAGGGGTAACACTTCATTTAAGTCTATAGATACTCAACCTCAACAAACATTCAGTTAACTACTGTATCCACTAACCCTAACCTTTACCCTAACTAATTAATACGATGTTTTGCATCATCAGCATTGATACTGCAGCAGTTGATAGAGTGTGTATAGATCATATACTGTACAAAGCACCCTTTGCTTCCCTCTGGAATATGTAGAGGTGGGTCGTATGCCCACATCCCTTGTTCTCTGTAAAGCGCATTGTGTTGCCTCTGGGTATGAAATGCGCTATACAAATAAAGCTTTGATTGATTGATTGATTGATTGATAAATAAAATGAATTGAAGGTCCTCCTGTACCTGGTCTTTGGAATAGGGCGTGTCCACCCTCTGTGGGTCTCTGCAGGCCTGGAGGAGGATATGGATGGCGCTCAGCTGGAGGAGGATCTCACAGGCCATGCTGTCAAAGAATGTGATGTTGGCGAGGGCTGCAGACGCCAGGAGAAAGACCTCACCACAGGAGGCGCTCTCGCACAGCTCTGGAGGACACAACACATCCAGTCAGCCCTCTCTGTGAATACTCCATGAAGAGAAGCTAATAAGAAACAGTTCGTTAAACATCAACAACAATCAAAATTCTTTCAAAGTTACTTTTGAACAAAGAACATATTTAGTCAATCATATTTTCCCAGGTATCTAAAACAAATGAAGTGCAGCCAAACCCTAACCCTAAAATGTGGTGGAAAACAACTACTGTGATTGGTCCTGAATTGTTAAATCAGTAATCATGGCACTTAAAGCTGCTACGGAAGAGCATTAGGGCCAACAACTGAGTTGTTTTTGTTTTTTTAAGCTTCTGAGTTTAAAGTCAGAAATTCTGACTTTTTTCTAAATTATTTCTGACTTTTTTCTCAGAAATTCTGACTTTAATCTCAGAAATTCTGACTTTAATCTCAAAAGTTATTTCTGACTTTTTTCCACAGAAATTCTGACTTTAAACAGAACTCAGAAGCTTAAAAAAAAAAAAAAAACTCAGTTGTTGGCCCTAATGCTCTTCCGTAAGCTGCAGTATGTACGATCTTCGCAAGATTTGAAACATTTAAATATTGCTACATGTATATTGCTATCATAAATCAAAAGGGCTACGTGATTGAGCTCCTCTAGGAAACTCCCATCTTTGTAGACTGCTGTGTGGCTCTGCTACAGCAATTATAATAATTATAATTTGGTGTCAGGATGATGCTTGGAGGCATGCCAACACCTACATCAAAGCAAGCACATGTGATGAGATCCAATCAGCAACACTGGGCTGTCTTCTATGGCCTTATGGGTACCCAGACCCACAAACTGTGAGATTGTAGCTGACTGGATCTACCCTGGTCGACGTAATTTTCTCTCATTGCTAATTTGTAGACAGGGTTCTCCGCCTACAGGGACAACTGAAGAACCCTTTAATAATCGTATTTTCGGAGTGTAGGCCTAGCCGGCGTTTGGAGAGGAAACCCCTCCCACTCACTGA
Source organism: Borostomias antarcticus (assembly GCF_949987555.1). NCBI lineage: Eukaryota > Metazoa > Chordata > Actinopteri > Stomiiformes > Stomiidae > Borostomias > Borostomias antarcticus. The sequence goes on along the minus strand of NC_140249.1, from coordinate 20,529,495 downwards.
TCAGGGCGGTGACGATGTCCTGCATGCTCTCCAGGAAGCTGGCCAGGTGCTGGGTGGAGGTGTGGTGAGGGGAGGTGATCTGGGCGACCACCGCCGCCGCCTCCGCCCTCGCCGCCTCAGCGCTGCTTTCATCTGTCAGGATGTCCGCCAGGCACAGGATCCCGTCCACCTGGGAGACAACACACACACACACACACACACACACACACACACACACACACACACACACACACACACACACACACACACACGTTACACTTACACACACATTAACTAATATCACATACTGTACACTTATACACACAGACCCACACACTCTGTCTCTCTCTATGTCTGTCTCTCTTCCTTTCTTTCTCTCTCTCTCTCTCTCTCTCTCTCTCTCTCTCTCTCTCTCTCTCTCACCCTTTCGCTTTAAAATAGGGAGACAAAACACACACACACACACGTTACACTTACACACACATTAAGTCATATCACATACTGTACACTTATACACACAGACCCACACACTCTCTGTCTCTCTCTATGTCTGTCTCTCTTCCTTTCTCTCTCTCTCTCTCACCCTTTCGCTTTAAAATAGGATTTTTGTAAACTCAGGTAAAACAGCATCAACAACAGAAATCTAGCTACCCAGAAACTGTCTGTCAAAGTGCAGAGGCAACTGTGATATAACAAGCCCCTAGCATTCATTTTATTCACTTTAAAAAAGTGTTGTGATTCATAGCATAATCACTGTATTGCTTCTATTTTTAGCTGGGCAGACTGATAGTTAAGTGTCCCAGGTCAAACTGGGTGAGACTTTAGAGGCTCTGCCCATAAAGCCATCACGATTAACCACACCACTCCAATTTTACTGGCATCTCTCTGGGGGGGGGGGGGACTGGGGCTTTTATGGGCTTCCACTATGTGGCTGGCTGCATCCCAATGCGTGTGGATCAAGTTAGCGGAACGTGACTCATGTGTCGCGAAAATAATTCTGCGGGTCTGTGATGTGAAAGCGCTATCCTTCCATGTGTCACTAATTTTTGGCACTGAGCCAGTGTCTTTAATTGTCTCCTAATATATTATAGAGAGTAGTAATCCAATAAAAGCAGTTTTTATAGCAGTCGGAAAAACTGCTGGGCAAAGCGATTTTATAATTAGTCACGGAAAGACGGGAAAGTCTAGACATTTCAGCCAGCTTTTATCTCACGGTAATTCTAGTTGGACATTATCTTAGATAGTCAAGGGTTGTCATGTGCATTTGTATGGCATGTGTGTGTGTGTGTGTGTGTGTGTGTGTGTGTGTGTGTGTGTGTGTGTGTGTGTGTGTGTGTGTGTGTGTATGTGTGTGTGTTAAGGGCAAAGACTGAAATAGAGCCTCAGATTTAGTTTGAATGTATGTGTGTGTGTGTGTGTGTGTGTGTGTGTGTGTGTGTGTGTGTGTGCGTGCGTGCGCGTGTGTTCATGTATGCATGTGTGTGTGTGTGTATGTGTGTGAAACAGACATAAAAAGGGAAAGTGTTAGAGAGAGAAACACTTGAGTTGAATCAAAAAGTGTTGGAGTCACATTAACAGTGCTGTCATCAGATTGGAGAGAGATGTTTTATCCACACGGTGGCAATGTTGCACAAATAAAACTCACTGTTTCAGACAGTTAAAGTTGCTGCAGTAGCCCTTTAATATGGGTGTTCTTAAATGAATATTGACACAAATAGTATCCTAGAGTGCTAAATAATATACTCTATAACCAATGTATAACCCTACAGTATTAAGTTATTTTAATGTTTGTGAGATTTATGATAAAAGCCTACTACATTGTTTGAGCTAAGACTTTGGAGCCAGTCAATGTGATACAGTATGTATCAACATTGACACCATATCAACATAACAATTATGTCTAATTCACTCTTCAGCATTAAGTTTCTCATTAGAAATTGAGCTCCAGCCAAACTTTTAGGAGGCATATAACTGGTGGGAGAGAACTCATAACAACTGTAACTCACTTCCAAGACACACCTGTCAGCCTCACATCCTCATAAGCATCACAATGCGGAGCTTCGTGATAGGCCACTCCCCTATTCCTGGCTTCCTGTACAGTACATCAGCACTGCGCCAGCTCTGCCCAATGACGCAGAATATCGTCATAGTGACTTAGTATAGTATAGTATAGCCTACTGGAAAAGTTTAGTTAAGAAGTATGTTTGTTTCCTGTTTTTCGGAAGTGTAGAATACACAGCTCTAAGAATTAATTTTTGGCACAGTCTATTCTTACAGCAGCTGCCTTTGTGCCTGCTATTCTTACGGCACCCTTACCCTATCCCTAAAACCCTAATCCTTACCATAGCCAATCCTTATCCTAACCCTATTTAAGGTATTTATAAGATAAGATGCTTGAAATTGGTACTTTTGGACATTGTAAGAATAGTCACTGCTACTTTTTTGGGTAAGGCACCGTGACTACAGAGTAGAAGGACAGGAAGTGAAGAACAGGCTGTGGCCATTTAAATACTGTATTTTTCTTTCTTTATATATTTATTTATGTATTTATTTCTTTATTTGAGTAACAGATGTTCAACGAATATAATGACAGGTGCAAGAACGTTGTGTTTTCACAATGCTATGGTATCATCGTTAAAAAAACAAAAACAGCTCCCACCAATGAGTAAACCTGCCAGTAAGCAGAGGCAGGTGCGTCGCTCAAGGCTGAGCGGCTGCTCATTCTCAGTTCGCAGCGTAGACTTTCCTGACAGGCACCTCTTGAGACGCTGCCATCTAATCTGATGTTGCTTGTTTCTATCTTTTTTCTATGGCTGGTTGCTCTTTGTGAGTGTACTGTACACGCCATTGGGGAATTGTTACTGTGAGTGAGGTTATTTTGTCCAACCCTTAATTTGATTCAATGTCTGTTCTGTGTTTGGTTACGATTCTCAAAAGACTAAAACTAATAATGGTATGATCTCTTTCTCTGACTGTCTCTGTGACTCTCTTCCACTCTCACAAACACACACGCACACACACACGCACACACACACACACACACACACACACACACACACACACACACACACACACACACATGCACACACACACACACACACACACACACACACACACACTAACGCTTTCCCTCTCTCTCACTCTCTCTCTGCCAACCATCTCTCTCTCTTCCTCACACGCAAACACAAGAACACACACAACACCATTACAGGTATGCACGCTACACTGACAATAGATGTGTGTGTGTGTGTGTGTGTGCGTGTGTGTATCCATCTGGGCCAAATTAAAAACAAAACATCAAATAAATGTGCCTGCGAGGGAACAGCTTTAGCCAGAGGAGAAACAAACGCTCCTTTGTACAGCGAACAGCACTCATGCGATGAAGTCTCCTGCTGCTGTCATTGTTAGCACGATTTCACCTGTGAAAATAAACTGGCTCCCCAGTCAAAACACAGTCTGTGAGGGATACAGCTATAGTGTCTAATATTAGCGAAGCGCAACTTGCTCACAGGAAGCCCAGACATCTCCCACTGATGGTCTCAGTCTTGATGACAAATATAAACTGTTCGTCTGGGCCTTATATCGTACAGTACAGCCACGGTATATAACTTTAGTGCATAAACATGGGATGTCGGCTGTGTACTGTAGGTGTGTTAGTGTATGCAGTTTGATTGTGTGTGTGTGTGTGTGTGTGTTTGTGTGTGTGTGTGTGTGTGTGTGTGTGTGTGTGTGTGTGTGTGTGTGTGTACTACGTGTGCGTGTGTGAATTTACAAGTGTGTATACAGGTATGTATGGGGAAGAAGTACCTTCTCCAACTGGTTGATGCCCTCTTCCACACAGCAGATAGAGGCCACGGTCCTCAAGGCATGTGCGTAGAGGTCACTGAAGCAGTCCTGCCTGCAGATTTTAAACAAGGCCACCACAGCACCCTCCTGTAGAAGGAAAAAAACACAATGTCGACGTTAACACCGCTCGCCAACACAGCTCAATCACCGCTAGCAAGCTTTTGGTGTAATACTGTAGGCTACATCCCACTGAAAGTAGAAAAACAACACTTGGAAAAAGAAAAAAACTCTGCTATGTTAAGAGATGAACATGTTAGTTAAATATCTATTTTGATTAGGCCTCATAGTTGACCAAAGGCTTGACATAAGAGTCCAAGAGACTAGCCAACTTTTACAATGATAAACAGACTAAAGCCGACATTTCCGATGGGCTAGAGAAAAATACCCAACTGGCCAGCCAGCATTGTCCAATGGATCGGCTGTGGTCAGTGAACTTGCCAACCAGACTATGTAGTGACTCACATAACTCATAGTGCTAATAGAACCAGCCAAGAACAATCATTATTACTCATGCTTTTTCAGGAAATGTTGACCACAACGGTTTATATTTGGTCTCTTCAAGATGCCTGTATATCTCCACGGCAATACAGATTGAGGTAAACAAATGTAAATATGTCTTTTTTTAGTAACCTAACTCCCGGTCAATGTGTTCTGGAGGTTTTCCTCTGACGAAAACACTTGCAGAGAGAATCCTATCCGCCGTGGAGATTGATAGAATTACAGAGAAGTCCAGCTCCGGTAACGACCACCATTATCCTAATAAGACCCATTATTCTGGGTGGCGTGTCTCATGCTCAGATAGAGGCCATGCAGCCAGGGACTGGAGTGGCTAATCGCCCTGCCCCACACCTGACCGCTCTTTCGTGAGCTGCTCACACAATATTGTATCCTGGAGTCCTTGGATATACCAGAGGAACCCCTCCATCCAGCCACCGGCCAGCACTCAAGCACAAAACACTAAGAGTAGAGTCGCAGACAGAGATATACAGATATGAAATTGTCATATTTCCAGCCTCAGTCTCTCCCTCAAAGTAGTTTTCAGCAGCACTGACTTATGTTTACTTGTTTTTGGCTGCAAGAGGGAAAACAGTGGCCCAGAGCCGCAGTACCTGTGGTAAAGTAACTGTGCCAAGTAACGGTGGTTAAGTACTTTACCTCATATCAACATCTTGTACTCACATCAAAGGATGTCAAACGTAAAGATAAAAATGAATGTAGTGGCCAACATTGTAAACACTTTCAAGCTTTTGCATCGTAAACATTATACTGAGCATGACCACATCCCAGTTGACCTACTGGGGCATAAAGTATGCATTTTGACTTGGCTTGACTAAGTTACCCATACATCCATGAAGCTGTCTTTGACCCCGCAACATATGGTTGGTCCTCTAGACAATTATTAATCTTGGTGAATAGAGATATAGCCTAGAGAGAGAGAGAAGAAGAAGAGAGAGAGAGAGAGAGAGAGAGAGAGAGAGACACCTTTGTCCTTACATCGTGTTATCTTGGTAATGGAGGTGTCATGGGAAGTTCCCGTGCTGAAGCGTGTTAAGTGTTTCTGAACCCTGTTTGAACTCCCAGTGTAAACGTGATTTAAACAGGGCCGTCATTTTGCTCGTGGGCTGAATTATTGTTACATCATGCTTTCATGCTCCTCTGATTTGTTTCCAGACACGAGAGAGCAAAGAAATGGGAGAGTCTGCCAAGATGGACGCATTTAGATATCCATATGCAACGTCGCAGAAGATAAACAGGTAGACAGTGAGTACAACCAGTGGTGCATGTGGGGGGGGGGGGTTTGGAGTTTTGATCATTTACACCATACAATATAACCACACTTTCCTGCAATCTAGAGAGCCCTGAAAATGTATAGATAAAGTATAAGCGATAAAAACACACAAATATTTTTTTTTAATGAGTGATTTCATTTTTAAGTGGTGCAGCCGCTTCTGTATGTGATGTGTGTGTGTCCATTTGTAGCATGAGAATTAAACCAATCCGGGGACGCCAATACCATTGCACACCAGCACTAGAGAGTAGGCATGAGGAAAGCATGGCCGGCTTCAGACAGCTCTATCTCAAGAAGTATAAATGTCACAGCCTAGATATTTATGCCATCCTAGGAACCAGATGAACATTTTGATATATATAATAATAACTACAAAGTACATTTCCTGGAGAAAATGTGAGGTGGGCTAGCTGCCGCAGTTGTATGTAACAGCTACTGCTAGAACTACTACCGGGCAATCTCCATGCACCCACCTGCGAAGACCATGTGTCTCTAGCCCCTCAGGTCAGAGCCGGTCGGGGACAGTGTACCCCTCTCCGGGCCACCCACCTGCCCCCACCGGTGAAGACCGTGTGTCTCTAGCCCACTCAGGGGCTGAGTTGAGGGGTTTGTGGCGTGGTTAGTGGTGTGATGGCGAGACTCCGCCCCTTCATGTCATAGCAGGTCGTGGACAGTGTACCCCTCTCCAGGACACCCACCTGCCCTCACCAGTGAAGACCGTGTGTCTATAGCCCACTCAAGGCCTGAGTTGTGTGGTCCGTGGTGTGATGCTACCACCATAGTCATAAAAGTGTGCCTGTAACTTTAAGAGAGCCAGCTTGTGTCCCCAAATTCAAATTCCAACTGACACTCTAAACATTCCATCATTCACTTCAATGGGAATGCATGCTGGCTTCAGACAGCTGTCTCTCAAAAAGTATACATGTTACAGCTTAGATATTGACACCCTAGGAATCATGGGAACATGCTGAACATTTTCATATATAATATGTCTGTGTTACTTAGAAACTGGAGACATGGCGACAAGTTAGAAAATGGGTATGAATTCAAAATTACCAGCACAAAAGTTAGAGTGGAGAGCCAATCATTTGAATGGGGAGCATAGTTGTCGAACAAATCGTCATACCTCAAAAACTATAAATTGCATATCTTAGATACTTACATTGTACGAATCAGCAGAATCGTGTGAACATTTGATGTATAATATGTGTATGAGCTCTTAAAACTGTAGGAGTGCCAGCAAAATGTGCAAATCATCAACTGACACAACTCTAACAACTGAACTTTCCATTATCCATTTCAATGGGACAAAAACTATGAGTACTGTAAAACCTAAGTGCAGCGACTTTATACAGTATGTGACATGTGTGTGTGTGTGTGTGTGGGTGTGTGTGTATGCGTCCGTTCGTATCATGAGATTTAGACCAATCAGGAGTTGGGTGTGAATTTTTAGGATAACGGTTGTTTTTCTGGCACTTATTCAATCATTTGGGATGATTTTGACATGGAGGCAGATTGATTTTTTATCCTAGGCTGGTGACGGACTAATTTTATTAATCATGTATTACTGTAGTAGTGAGGGTTAAGTTTAGGAAACAAAAAACGACTGGTTTACGTGAGGGTTAGGGAAATACACTACAACTGTGACACACAACCAGTGAAATTAGGCGTCAACATTCCATCGCCATCCTAGGAACAAAAAAAAAACTCATATGGAGATAGGGTGAAGGGAAGGGGGTGATTTTATTGGTCACTCGGACAAGTGACATCATCAGGCACAGCTTCTAGAATACCAATGCAGATTGATTTATACAAAGACAGACTGTAGGGGTAGCTGTGAACAACACTAGAATAAGATTGCTGTACTATAGTTTGTCGGATGGGGATATAGGATGGTTGTGTCATAAGAGCACCTTCAAGCTCCTGGTTGACATGGCTCTGCCTGTTCCCTGTATTACAAAACTGCTCAGGGTATTTATTTTTGTACATGTGTGAAGAATACTTTTGGCAAATAATACTTTTGGCATCAATTTGATCCCATAATCCAGGCTAACCCTGGCATATGGGAGAAAACGCAGCTGGAACTCACATTAAATCTTGACTCGGCCTATCCCACAATGTAGGCTACTGTATCAGCTTGGCTCATTTTCCTCATGCTGAAGAAATTCAATCTATCCTGCTTATTTCATTTTGTTTCCTCGTTATACAGTACAGTACTGCATATTTCACCCTTACACGTACAGCACATAATACATATTACAGGGTTAGCTGCCCGGAAACCTGATGTGGTCATATCCATCTGAATTGCTTCTACAGTGTTGGCCCGTCATACAGAGTCTTGTCTCAGAAGCACCACATCACAGACTAAAAGCATATCTGTCAACAGCAAATGGGAAAGGACTCGGACGGAAACATCAGCAGGCTGCTGAGCAGCGCTAGACAGCTACGTGTAGATATGAAAACAGCCCGACGAAGCCCGCCAGTGCGCCGAAAATGGAAGCATGACGGAAGAACTTGGACATGCTCCAAAAGTTACGCAACCAACTGAGCCCCCTGAGAGGAGGGAGGCTGAAAAAAGTCTCTCCATAGGCAGAGTAATGAATTCACATGCAGACAGACAGATGTTTGGGGCTCTGCATCCATTAGCCCCATTGGTGGGCCTGATCTCTTAACCATCTCTCCCAGGACGTCTTCTCTGTGAAGCAGCAGATGAGGGAGGGAGGGAGGAACGGAGGGAAAGGTGGAGGGGATTGATAGGTAGGGGAAAACAGAGAGAGCCTGTCTTTCTGTGATCAATGCTTACTTCTAATTGGAAGTGACAGTATTGATCTGATCCTGAAACGGAAGTGTGTGTGTGTGTGTGTGTGTGTGTGCGTGTGTGTGTGTGTGTGTGTACGTGTGCGTGCGTGTGTGTGTGTGTGTGTGTGTGTGTAAGAGTCTTTTATCAGGAGCATCGTGGAAGCGACTAGTGGGCTAATGGCCATAAGGACTTGCTGTCTGAACTGTATTGTCTTATCTCTTGGTGCAATAGCTCTTTGGTACCAAGCATAGGGAGGGAGACGGGTACGTACGTGGGCATGACATCATAATGAAGGGCAGAGCGAAGGCAGAGCTATGTATTGGTCTTCGCTAACATGGGTTGTAGCTCAGGTCCATAATGACCCATAGAGAGGCATGCGTTTAGTACATCCAATGCCAGATCCATTCCTTAGCTCTTTTAAGAACTATTTTGGGGGTTTGGTCTGAGTGATGTGGAGGGCTGTGGCTAAAATGAAAGAGGGGTGCTCAGAAAACTGGTGTGGCTGGGGCTTGACTAGATTGTTCTCAGAGAGGGGTGTGGCCAGATTGTTCTCAGAGAGGGGTGGGACTAGACTGTTCTCAGAGAGGGGTGTGGCCAGATTGCTCTCAGAGAGGGGTGTGGCTAGACTGTTCTCAGAGAGGGGTGTGGCTGAGGTAGATTGTTCCCACAGACGGGTGTGGCTAGATCACTCTCAGAGAGGGGTGTGGCTAGACTGTTCCCACAGAGGGGTGTGGCTGAGGTAGAATGTTCTCACAGAGGGGTGTGGCTGAGGTAGAGTGTTCTCAGAGGGGTGTGGCTGAGGTAGAATGTTCTCACAGAGGGGTGTGGCTGAGGTAGACTGTTCCCACAGAGGGGTGTGGCTGAGGTAGAATGTTCTCAGAGAGGGGTGTGGCTGAGGTAGAGTGCTCTCAGAAAGGGGTGTGGCTGAGGTAGAGTGTCATCAGAGAGGGGTGTGGCTGAGGTAGAGTGTTCTCAGAGAGGGGTGTGGCTGAGGTAGAGTGTTCTCAGAGAGGGGTGTGGCTGAGGTAGAGTGTTCTCAGAGAGGGGTGTGGCTGAGGAAGAGTGTTTTCAGAGAGGGGTGTGGCTGAGGTATAGACCCACCTTGGCAATGATGCTGCAGAGCTGCGGTCCGTCCTGGGTCAGGGAGAGGAGGTTGCTGATGGCACTGCCGATAGTGTACACACTGTCTGACGACTCGATCTGCTTGATCAGGATCTAGAGAGGGACGAGAGCCATGGTACCACAGAGCTGTATGTATGTATGATGACGCTGGAAGCTCTTCTAGAGCCATATGTATATAATAATAATAATAATAATAACAACAACAATAATAATAATAATAATAATACTTCGTCATTCAAAGCGATGGGTCAATCGCGTAAGACGCATCTAATCCTACTAGGTCATAAACGCAACAAATCATCTGACATTCAGCCCACTAGACGTCCTTTGTACACCTATGTCTGACACCCTCTAGATGAAGAGGCCTATAGCTCCCTTTGGGCTATCTTGTATGATCGAAACCTGTTGACTGGCTATTGTCCTATAGAATACTAAGCCGTACCATACGATCTGCGCATTCAAACAATTACCGGCTTTTCACAGTGCACTCACAAATCATTCAGGTATACCTTCGATATCATAAACATGTAGAGTAAAAGATAAAGATAAGAAGCAAGAGCAAAAGGAGCTAGTTAAAAGCTTAAGTGAAGAGATACGTTTATAGCTTTCTTTTACAACTATTCAGGGAGTTGGCTTCCTTGTGTATATGATGACACTGGAAGTTCCTCTGTTGGAAGTGAGTTAGCAAGGGGTCCTCTTTCAACAGAAGGGCTGATATGGCTGGGCATGTGTCCACCAAGTTTCCACCATGTTGACAACATCTACCAAGTCCTATAACAAGGGCACAGTCTGGACCGTAGCCCAGTTCAATATTTGCCCAATAGACTGTGGACATTTACAATGAACTACAAATTGGACTGTGTAATTAGATTCCCAGGATTTCCCCCTAACAATTCTTTACTTAACACAGGCCTAGTCCATGGTGTTCAGATCATTAAGTGTTTTAAATAGAGAGGAACCACATCTATATTTGTTTTCATTACTCCTGCTCAGTGATGCGGGGATGAGGTAATGGCCTATTATGGTTGCAGATGTCATTATGTGACTAGGTGAAAAGCACTACCAGAGAGAATAAGATATTGGACCTACTAAATGCGAATGTGAAAGAGCCATACAGCTCCTCCCCCTCCCCCCTCTCGGCAGATCTGACCACAACCTGATACATCTAGTCCCCAGGTACAAGCCTGTTGCCAGGTAGCAGCCAACTACCACCAGGACAGTGGAGGTGTGGTCAAGGGAGACTGTGGCGAATCTACCGGTTTCCAGACCGCAGACTGGGACCTGTTCACGCAGGACTATGGGGAGGACATCGAATGTCTCTGCTGATGCACTACACACTACTTCAGGTTCTGTAAGGAATGCATCATACCCATCAAAATGATATGTTGCTTCCCCAACAACAAACCGTGGATCAACAAGGACATTAAAGACTTACTCAACAGAAAGAAGAGGGGCTTTTATGGCAAAAGATTACAGAGGAGGCCAGAAGAGGGAGTTGACAAAGACCAAGAACAACCACAGGGAGAGATTGGAGGGTTTGACCTGGCGCACACCCACCCCTGTGAGTAGCCCAACACCCCAGTCCCAGCAACCCTCAACCCACCACTACCCTCACCGGCCCATTCATTACAAAGAGCCAGGTAAGGGGAGAGCTTAGAAAGCTATGAATCAGCAAGGCACCAGGCCTGAACAACATCAGCCTCAGGGTGCTTAAGGAATGCGTTGGTCAGCTAGCGGGAATGAGCACATTCAACCTCTCTCTAAGGCCGAAGAAGGTGCCACAGCTGTGGAAGACCTCCTGCCTTGTGCCGTGCCAAAAAAAAGCATGCTACAGGGTTCTCAATGACTACAGACTAGTGGCATTGACATCACATGTCATGAATGTCTTCGAGGGACTGGTTCTTCAGCGCCCATGTTGAGCGACTTTCCGGACTCTGCAGACACTGCAGTTTGCGTACCAGGCCAGAATCAGCGTGGATGATGTCATCATCTACCTGCTCCACAGAGCTTACTCTACTTCGTTAGAGAGTTACATACCTGGATCTCATTGGCCAGGGCCATGTCAATCATGTGGCTGAACGAATCACTGACATCAGTGAGGATCTCGTGAATGGCCTCCCTCATGGACTTCAGGAAGAACTCGTCTTCTGTGTGAAGGCATCTGTGGAGGTGGGAGAGAATGCGAAAAAACATCAGAAAAACATCTAAAGATCAGTGTATTCCAATTGTCAATATATTAATATTGAGCCTCAGTTTTGTACACTCTATGTGCACATACACATGTTAAGTTTAATTGAGACACCTGGATATTTGTGAGGTACAGTATGATGTAAGAGTATAATTGATCATATTGTATTGGTTTACCTCTCTGTAATGGTGGTCAGCTCCATACACTTCTCCAGTAGAGATTTCTCATACTGCAGAAGAGAGAGAAACATAATCAGAAAAAGCCACACACAACATACCATAACTGTCATCCTGTGAAGCGCAAACTGTACAATATGGAAAACGTTACAAAATGAATAAACTTGGGAGTGAGCAGCACAGCTGGAATAGAAGCAGGAACTAGCAAGATACCATTTTAAGATGGATGGGGCAAGCATATTTCATGTGGTACACTTGACAGGGAAAACATCCCAGACAGCAATCCAATCAGGGCCATATACAGGCCAGATCTGGCACTTGTGGCTTAGTTCCGGCCCATATATGGCCCAGATCCGCTTGCTATCTGGGATGACTCTTTGAGGCTATCAGGGAATACCTGAGACAGTTAAGGCATATCTTCAACTAGAGATGGTGCTCAGAGAGCACAGACCTCCACCCCTGAATGCATTTCATGGCTCTGTGCACACCAACATTGAATGGTTCTACATTGGCTCATGCAACACCCCTCCACCGAGTTTCATGAAAAGCAGTCTAGTAGTCTTTTTGAGTAATCCTCGTCCAAAAAATGAGTGGAGCTGTTTTAAGCGGTGCTGCATAGTATTCAGAAAGTGGCCGTCCTGTACTTTATGCATGACTCACGGTCCCTAGGGTTGAACAAGACTAATAATGTAGCAAAAATAAATTGAAATTAACATCTAGCCAAAGTTTCCTGGGATTCACCATCGATTCAGCCACTCAAAGAGAGATTCAAAGAGATCAATAATCTTTGGTCATTCATATACAGTGTAACATCCATCTGATCAATTCAGTATGAATTTCCTGCTTATAGCAAGAATGCAGATTTGGCCGCCCACGCATCAAACCACACCCTATCCACCCAGCCCAGCCCTCACCTTCTGCATCTCCGGGGGCGTGTTCCGCGCGGCGCTGTACTCATGCACCAGAGAGCGCACGTGGCAGTTGGCGCGCACGGCCGTGCTGTGAACCCGCTGCCAGCGGCCTTTCTCCAGCCTCTGGAACATCTTGCCCAGCTCGGTGCTGACCACCAGCGCCCTTCGCAGCAGCGTCTGCAGGTTGTCCCGCGCCACGTGGTCGCCCGCCCCGGCCGCCACGATCAGCTCGCCCTGGGCGTCCTCCTCCACGCCGATGGGCTTGGCCTGGAGCACGCACATGCACTCCACCTCCGTCATGTGACGCAGGTCCTCCATCCAGCGCTGCACCGAATCCACCTGGAGAGAATGCATCCTGCTGCTGGTAGAGGTACACACACACACACACACACACACACACACACACGCATGCACACACACACACACACACACACACACACACAGAGGAACACACAGGCACACGCATGCACGCAAGAAAATATTAGGGGACTTTTTTTGCTTTAGAATTTGTCATAGATTGCATTGACTGCTACAATACATTTCCTTACTACATCTGAATTAGTAGTATTGCTGTATTTACTGAAGAATATTGGGAGACTCTCAAATAGGTGACATGTTATGAATGTATTCGAGGGTCTCCTAACATGAAAACTAAGATTGCCATCATCTATCAGTATTAGGGTTCATTTGTAATTGTGTGTGTTCTTAGTCTCATATAGCCAGACCTATCTCTACACTTCGTTTTCACTGTCCCAGGGCTGGAGAAAGGTCTGGCTGCACTCATTACCGTTCGGAGACACCTACGTGATATCTGACACATATCTAGGTGACATCTGACAATATCTAGGTTATATCTGACATCTGACTCATGAGAATGTCCTAAAATGGCCACCGTAATACGGACTATGACAACGGTAACACAGAGATAGCAGAAGGGGAGGATTTAATGGATTTAATCTGATTGGATTTAATCTGTCTGGATTTAATCTGATTGGCCGGGAGAATCTTCCATCGCCACTGATTTGGCAGTAATAAACTAATGACAAGGATTGTCTCCAACACCTACATCCGGTGAGTCAGACTATGTGTGTCCTAACGCTTAAATCTAGAGTTTATGTTTATAATCTATTTATATTAAACTTTGGAAATCTATTTCCAAATCCAATCTGATTTCCTCTGGGGTGAAATCTCATAAAAGCTGCACTGATCTTAATAAGCTGTCGTCAACAGAAGAACCTCCATGAATAACATGCAGGCATCCGGGAATCAATAGTGTGGAGGCGGGGTCAATTACACACCAATAACCACTAGTCTTGGCAGTCATTAGTCCACCCTGTCATTTCAGCTCGCTGGAGAGGAGACATTAACTCAAACATTTGTTAACTCAAACAAACATTTATCTGTCTTTCTTTGCTTTTCCAACGACCGAGCCTGATGATTGTGGGTTTAAAGGGGGATTCCAGGGTCCTCCACTGGAGGAGTGGAATCAACATCACAAAGGGCGAGTGGTTGATAGTCACGCTACGGAACCCTCCTCGGGTTTGAGCAAACAAGTGGGAGGAGGGCTGTTACTTCCAAATATTATTGGTCATTGGTTAAACCAAGTCAATAAGGAGATAGATTTCACACCGGCATCGACTGTGATTGGAGGAGCACATGAACCCAACGAGTGCTATACGGAGGTGTTGTTCGTGTAAACAAAAAAGGCACAAAGGTCCAATTCAAATGAGTAAACCCTGCCCTCTAAACTAATTTCCGGCTGAGGTCTATTAGGTACATGGAAAAGAGAGTATGTGTATTTTTGCCGTTGATAATTTTCGTCGAGGCAAAGAATGTTGCTGTGTACCTATCAAACATCAGTGCCATTGAGATGGATGCTCTGGAGTTTTTTCACCACCTACAGTAGCCTACTATATTATATACTGTAGTGTGTCTGCTTACAGAAAATAACATTTGTTCCCTGGTATAGTGAGGTCAGTTTTTTCCTTATCCATTTAATGACTGGAGATAAAAGGAAATTAGCCAAATTATCCACCAACACCTACTAAAGAACGTCAGATTAGGCCTTTCATTGTGACAGGCATGCACACACAAACACACACACACACACACACACACACACACACACACACTACAGCCCATAGTGGGGAGATGGAGAAACAAGCATACTATTGTTTATTGTTTAATTGTTTGCTGTTATTCAGTATATTTCTGCAATAACTACACTTATGGCTGTGTTGATTCTTCTAACCTTAACATTACCGCCTATTGCTCCGTTCTACTAGCACACTCCTGCATTTTGCGTCATCATCTATGGGAATCAATCAGGGACTGGGGGTGGAACAGCAGTTCAAATGCAGTCCCTGATTCCCATTTTCTGGGAAAACTCAGATCTTTCTGGGCGGCTGGATGTCCAGACTGTATCGTGAAAACCTTTTTGTTGGATAGGAAGTCTGGCTTCCTCAGCGGCCAACATGAACAGATACAAAACAGAATCACAGGTCAACAGCCCCTGGGAACCCCAAGAACTGACTGTGAGAGCAGACGATATTTGGGTTTTAGGGGTAAAGTTTGACCGGCTAGGGAAAGGCAGCAGTAACTAAGGGTCGAGTGATCAAAACAAGATGAAAACTGTCTGTCTGGACTCTGCAACGTGACTCTTGAAGGAAAGCTTTTAATCATCAAGGCTGTGATTTTACCCTCATTTTTGTTGGTCTCTTCCGTTTTTATGCCTCATCGGAGGATGCTTTTAACCTTGGGCCGCTTGGTGTTTTATTTTTTTATGGAGCTCCACGTAGGAGAGGTTGAGGTGAGAAATAGTGAAGAGGAGTATTTTTAACAGGGGGTGGGGTCTTCCAGATTTTTATGTTTTTAGCAAACAGGTACACCCCCATCCTTATGACACTGGTCAGGTACACCCCCATCCCTATGACACTGACCAGGTACACCCCCATCCTTATGACACTGACCAGGTACACCCCCATCCTTATGACACTGACCAGGTACACCCCCCTCCATATGACACTGACCAGGTACACCCCCCTCCATATGACACTGGCCAGGTACACCCCCATCCCTATGACACTGGTCAGGTACACCCCCATCCCTATGACACTGGTCAGGTACACCCCCATCCCTATGACACTGGTCAGGTACACCCCCCTCCATATGACACTGGTCAGGTACACCCCCCTCCATATGACACTGGTCAGGTACACCCCCCTCCATATGACACTGGTCAGGTACACCCCCCTCCATATGACACTGGTCAGGTACACCCCCCTCCATATGACACTGACCAGCAAGAACATCAAGACCGGCCACATGACAAGATACCTAATGGGTGGGTTCCTGCGGGGCGGGAAACTCCTCCCTGTGGATATAAGGTTGCTGGTGACCTTTAACCTGCCACTGGCAGACACTGTTTTAACAAAGTTCAGTGTAGTATGACACAACTTGGGTTTCATTCAACCATACTTTTCAGAGATACATGTTCTCACAGTGTGTGCTTCAAAGCGCGTACTCGGAAAACAAATGTGTAACTTGCAAGCACTGCTGTGTTTAGCTTCTGTTGTATTGGATTAAATCCCCCCGTGCTTCTCAGAGGTGATCTGTCCAGTTCAGTGCATGCTTCAAAGCACGTCCTCTGTTAATGATTACAGAAATTCTAAACAATAAATAGTTTCCCCACAGACTCCCCATCTAACAGCGTGACTAAGTTTGTTACGGTTGGACATGTAATATGACCTAGTCATATTCTTCTAATCTATCCAACAACATCAAACTTCCTAAACAAGATTCATCTGATCTATGTTGTGAAATAGAAGGACTATAACTAATAATAATTGTACCCACAATGCACCTAACCTCGATACTAACCTATGAGAATCATAGATAGATAGATAGATAGATAGATAGATAGATAGATAGATAGATAGATAGATAGATAGATAGATAGGTAGGTAGATAGATAGATAGATAGGTAAGTAGATAGATAGATAGATAGATAGATAGATAGATAGATAGATAGATAGATAGATAGATAGATAGATAGATAGATAGATAGATAGATAGATAGATTGGTACTTAATTTATCCCAGAGGGTTACAGCAGACAAACAAACATCTTCAGTTACAATATAACACAGCGATGACTACCATTGTGTCTGCAGCCAATTAACTCAATAGTCTGATGTCAGAACAGCCATGTTGATGGAGCTAACTCACCAAAACTGCCCCCCACCCTTCCGCCACTCTCTACACCCACCCCAAACCCCCACTGACCCGGTCTCACCAGCACCATACACTGGTCAAAAGTCGCTAATGACTCATGTGTCATGAGAAAAGGGAGAGGGGCAGCGTCGGGGGGGGGCGGGGGGTACTAATAGCCCATCAAGATTCCCCTGTGGCGTTTTTACCTGGTGGACCCGAGGCATTTGTGTGGAGGAGCAAATTTAAAAACTAAAAATATATACATGGATACAGTATATACAGTATATTTTGGGATTTCGGTTGGTGGTTGGGTGCCCTGTTTACGGCTAGCACTGATCCTATTTGAGTTTATTGACAGAAATGTTTTTACTGCATATTCCATAGACTGGACATACAGTATGCCCTATATTATATTTACTATACGAAAATGAATTTTAGCAAAAATATTTCATTTTCATTTTATTTGGAAAAAGAATCTTCCCCTGTGGTATATTTAAAAACAACAAACAATATCTGATACGTATGAAAACAGTTGGGTCATTTCTGACGCATACAACCATTCACCACTATTATATACACACCGTAAATCACAGCTCAATGTACACGCACGCAAACACAACCCAAAAGCTCCTCACAGACTAAATCATGGTAATAATAGGTTTGTTTTCCGACGGGGAGGAAATAGTCCACTCCAGCAATCAGAGGTGACAAACATTTATGTCCGGGGCCAAGGGAGGTTTGGACGACAGAGGCTGCTCTGTTATCACAGACTCCCAAGATGAGCCCTGCTACTCCGCTGGTGACGGAGAGAGGAGTGTTTATATAGTGTGGTGACTAAACACGCAGCAGACGCGCTGACAGAAACACAGCCATGGAGAGATTGGACCAGTCTCAGTGTTTCCCTGTCTGTCTGTCTGTCTGTCTGCCTATCTATTTCCTTGTCTGCCTGCCTGTCTGTTTGTCGTCTTTCCGTCTAGCAAACTGAAAGGTATCAGAAGTCACAGATGTAGGACAAGGGAAGAGATCATTGGTCATTCAATGTATGTTTCTGTGCCTGTGTGTGTGTGTGTGTGTGTGTGTATTTCCCTGTGAGTGTACGTGTGCGTGAGTGTATCTATGTGTGTGTGTGCATGTGTGTGTGTGTGTGTGTGTGTGTGTATGAGTGCATGCATGTGTGTGCCCACGAGGTGCATATACTGATATTAAATTATATACTGCACCTCGTAGAAAGATGCCATGCAGAGTACAGCTCTAATGGGACCCACATGAACTGTGTGTAGTAAATAGGCAGCATAATTTCTGCCTGGTTCCATTTGTGGTGTAATGTACAGCATGTTAATGTGTAGAGTCACACAAGGCCTCTGCTTCTGAACATACCATCATGGATTACATTAAAGTTTAAATACACAATGTCATAACACTGATTGCTCATACCAAACTTTGATTAGTCTTTCAGACCGTGCATTGGGTCTCTCATGTTTCACTTTTATTTCAGTTTTAAAAGCATATAGAGAGTATGACTTCTATAACGTCACAAGATTATCTGTGAGGAAAACGGAGAGATTTCTCAATAAAATGCAGAGGAAGAAATGAAACTATTTCATTTCAAATCTTTATTTATACTCGTGAGGCATTGAGCTTTCCCCCATTAACAGTGATGACGAGTTCACACAGAGACACAAATATCAATACAACAAATGCAATGTACAATACTGATAATTAAAAACAGTTACAGGTTGAAGTACATAGGTCTAGACCATGGACTTAAACTCTGTGAGTGAAGGAAGGACCTCAAGCTTTAGAGTCTGTTGTAAGGTATTCCAAGTTCAGAATGCACTCAAGGAACCCTGAGAACAAGCCGATCATTTGATCGGCCAAGGCTCCAGTCCAACAGAGGAGATGTAAGGTGGAAGTTTACCAACAATGGCTTTGAAACCCTTTACAGTGAGCTGTCAGTCCATGTTAACACCAAAACATCCCAGAACTATCAGGGTTTTCCTGCACCGGCCCATCAATAATACAGCGTTTTCCCTTCCTAGGCAGGTATGTGAATATGATACATAAAGCTCCCCCACCGAACTAGCTCAAGTGTCACATGTTCTGAAGAAGGCTGACCTTTTGAAAGAGTCAATGTCAATGTCTATGCACATTCTGTCTAAAAGTAATGCTCCTCATAGAAATGGTCTCAGTCCTCGCTATGTTTAAATCTCGCTATGGGCTGCTGGTTGACAGGAAGACATCACTATTGTAATTGTGACAGCGACAGGATAGAGAGAGAACAACCTATAGTAAGTAAG
>NC_140249.1:20490176-20505176 GCF_949987555.1 Borostomias antarcticus | reverse complement strand
AATTTCTGTATGGATGTATAAAGCATCATAAGTGGTAGAGGGACCAGCACTCACGAATTCCAAAGGATGGATGCTTTATTGCTTCACAGCAACATGCAAGACAGGCAGGACGAACGTTTCAGCCTTACGGCTATCTTCAGTATATGCGTCAAAACATCATATCATAAATTAAATAATTTGGACAATTGTCAGTGTATACTGTATGTAAAATATCATCTTATTGTTATAGTAGATGCAACCATCAAAAAACCCCAACTTGGTTTATTTATATGCTGTACAGCCACCTCGTTAACACACTCTTCCGTATCAGCAAACTAATTGGGATGAGAAGTCTAATGGAGATAGCCAGCCTTGGCACTCTTGGTATGTGAGTAAGAGGCATGTCGAGTGCTATCACGCTGAGAGCGGTCTTTCACAAGTGGCCATGATCTGCTGTAATGATGCTTGAGGGGAAAGCGAGCATCGCTTTTAGCGCTGAAGTCCTTTTATTTATTTATTTATTTATTTATTCGTTTGTTTATTTATATATTAATTTATTGTTTTATTTATTGTTTTATTTATTGTTTTATTTATAATATATATTTTATTTTTTTTACAACAGACTTATGGTGTAATTCTGAGGTTTTCGGAGCCAACCACCATAATTAACTAAGGGGGATCCAATTAATCAAATAAACAAATAAACAAATACATTTAACTGTTGCTGCAAATGCTGTTTCTATCCAGAGGATTGACATAATTGACACTAATTCAAAGAGTGACTTGGTCTACAACAGTTGGAAATGAAAATCATTTCCAACTTCATGGATTTATCATGAATAATACGGTAGCTTTTCTGCACCTATGTAGAGAACAGAGCACTGCATTGCTCACTGGTATCTATTTTTCTTAAAACTCCTCAGATGACAAGCTTCAGAGTGGTCCTGACTAATTCCCCCTCACTGGCCTGGTCAGTTCTTTTCATGTCTATGTAGAGAAACCTGAGTGGACCTACAGCTTCCTGCCTGTGCCACGGAGAATGTGGTTGGCTTAGGTGAGGAGACAAAGCACACTAGTGTTCCAGCTATGTCACATGTGGGGTAGAATAACAACCGCCCGGCGGCCTGTCTGTGTAAGGACTACAGGGGGAAATCACTCTGTTTGCATTTGAAATGTATTCAATATACATATACACTTCTTTAGTATGTATGGACTTTAGGCATATCATTGTGTGTGTGTGTGTGTGTGTGTGTGTGTGTGTGTGTGTGTGTATGTGTGTGTCTTGTAATGTATGTCTCATGTAGTATCCATCTCAAGTATAATGCCAATCCTCACGCAGTACATTAGTGCTACAGTATCTTAAGGTACATACAGTCATACTGTACCTTCAACAGCGTGGGGTGGTAAACTGTAACACATGATAAACACACAACACAGCAAGACAAACGACAAAGCATGCGGCCTCCTTACTGCAGGCCTCATCAGTTGGCAAATGGTAGGTAGATCTTAAAGGGGCAAAACTTGGGTATACAGTATGCCCAAATATACCCAAAACATTTTGACACACTTGAATACACACGTGAATACAGACGAGTCACTCAAATGCATTCAGACTGTTTTTCACTCCGTCGTGTGAGATAATGTAACCAGCTGCAGACAAGACTTCCATTGTCTGCTGACCTTATTGTCTGTGGTCTTGATAATTGTAGAGTAACAGTTAAAATACTTTCCTAGGACATGTTCATGTTTTGTGGGGGACATAAAACCCCTTGCAGTCTCTGCGTAAAACCACTGGATGGATACAGCAAAGGAACTGGATCCATGCGCCAACACAGCAAAATACAGCTGGTTTTCTTCGTTAATTTTGCCAAAGCCAATAAAATAGTATTTTTGAAAAACCACAAAGAATAGGATAGTGAAGGAATGAGACGAAATAAGCAAAAACACTCACCATTTTGAAAAGCCAAACCCTGGCTAGAATTTGAAGTTGAGAGTGATGGCTAAACTACAGTATGTCCTCCCCGGTCTCTTTATATCCCTGTTATCTCAAGCCTAACGTTCCTGTGAGATAATCCACTACAGCTTTATCTGGCCTTTGGCCTTTAAATAGATACACCCCGATATGGGTAACCAGGAGGTGATTACTCCCATTCCTCTCATTGAACTAGCAGAAGTTCGCTGAGGAGACGGTGGTCACAGCAACATCCACCATGGGACTGTCATGTACGGGAAGATTGTGTTGGATGACCACTGTAACGTTACAGTATGAGTAGTAGATGGTTGAACATGCAGGAACCAGGCATTCCAGTCCCACACACAGTGGGTTGGCTGAATGTGGGCCCTGTCCTCAGTGAGGGCTACAGCGCCGACAGAGCCCACAATGGCAAGATGTTAATAACAAAAGCTAGCTAAACAAGAAGGAGTAGCGTGCTTAAGGCTTTCTAAGAAACTTGCTAAAAGGCAAAGATTGGATAGTGCTAACAGGGAAGGCACGGTAAACTTCTGCTAACAAAACATGATACTTTGCAGTACATGGCTGTATGACTGCTACAGTATATCAAGGTTAGGGTATAATGACTGTGTCGTAGAATTCTGTCCAATAAACTCTAAAAGAAGAATAGCTTTGTTTCTCCATTCACATAGAAGTGCTTTATTCATAGTTACCCTGCAGGGAGGGAAGTTTTCCTGTCATGACTATCAGTAGTCAGTCACGTCAAAAGCTCCCCAGAAAAATGCTCTGTACTGTACATTCCCCAGAATGTACAGAGCATAGCCTTTTATGCTGTGCTAGACATAACCCAAACTTATGTAAATCTCTCTTAACCAATATTTGATGGGATAACAGAGAACAGGGCAGTCTGGCAGACCAATAGCTGACCTGAGAGTGAGATACCACAGACCATTGTTTATAGTCCTGAAAAAGCCCAAGTCTAGGTCATCTGGAGCTGTACAGTATAGGGATAAACATTCCCCTTTGCCTGACGTGGCCATGGGATAAGTTGGAGGTGATCTGAGAAATGCTCTTACAACCGCTATAGTACACTGTCAGAGTGTCACAGGTGCTAGTGAGCCTAAAAGACCTTGCCTAAATCCTACCTTGGAAGAACATTGTCTAGGACAGGGGTTCTCAACCTTTTGTAACTCAAGGCCTACTTTTGATTGTGAAAAAAAATTCTGAGGACCACCTTCCCGAATACATGAGAAAAAAAACAACGTGTTGCATCCGAGGGAACGTTCACTAGCTACATTAGCTGAACACATGTCTCAACACCAATGGTTGTGATAGACGTGATATTCAAACGTAACTGGTTATTGAAATTATGCATTTCAACTTGACGTTTTTGATTTAAATGTAAATTATTGGGTAAATTTAGATTTAAAAAAATAACTAGCTTTGTAAATTACCAAACTATTATTATTTGTTTGTTTTTTTAACCATGTTGGCTATCATTGCCTCTGTGGCCCACTTGATGGTGCTCTGTGGACCACAGGTGGGTCATGGTCCACTGGTTGAGAATGGTAATGAGAATTCAATAGCTTAACTGTCAATCAATAGGCTGATAAATACCCATCACACTATCACACCCAGAAGTTTATACTGTAGGTGATGTTCAGGTCTACAGGTTCCTTTAAGACCAACAACCTCACTCCCTCAAGTGTGTCTAAATACAGAGCATTCCTCAGATAACACTGCAGTAGTGTTATTTTGAGTTACCCTATTGTATGTTTTGCCAATGCTGACACTGTGGTAAAAGTTAGTTTACTTTTCACAGACTGTTAAAATGGGTTTTAAACTGCTATAATTTTGAGTTTGTGTGAAATGCCCAAAATACATTCACTTATGCTACAGTAGGTTTCTAAAAAAGTCCTCTAGACAAACCTTCCCCAGCACTTAAAGCCAGGCAGAAGCTGGATTGTCTAGTTTACACACAAGTGAAATGGAAGATGATTCACAATCTTTTTTCTTTCTTTTTTACCAAAATAATTTGGTCATTTGGCGACATTCTGATATTCACAGTATTCCCTTTTGGCATCAAAGTGTAGAAAAATCCAACTAGTACACAATTCACACGCTCCATTAGTGGTCTGAAATCTCTTTAGCTATTTATGAGACTGTGTGGGTCTAAACCAAATCTTGGGTGGACATAAAAACAGTGCCATGTTTTATTAACTCTCCCAGCACCGCCCACACGCAGGCTTTACGATGGCCACAATGGGCAAAATAATATCTCTTCAAGAGTAGCTCAACCATTTGAGATGCTGCAGTCAACCAGAGGAGAGGACATCTGACAGCTCCCACAGTCAAGTCATCTTCACATCATCACAACATTTCCGGTGCATGTGTCGGGTAATTACGGGAGTGTGAAGGGAGGGTGGGGGGTGGGTTCTTGAGAAGTTACTCTTAGCAAAGTAGCTGCTTCCTGTTTGGCCGGTTAAAAGAGCAGAGAAGAGGCGAGGGGGAGGAGAGAGGGCGACCCACCGAAAAGTGAGTCGTCGTCCCCAGAGCGCCGAGGTAAATTACCACAGACCAAGAGATTCATTCTTCCAATGACCCGGCAGGTGACCCGGAACCGAGGAGAGGGCCACTCTCAGCACGCCAGCTCGGAGTGGACCAAGAGGTGATGGAGGGAGAGAAAAAGAGAAACAGAGAGAGAGAGAGAGAGAGACGGGAGGAGAGGTAGAGTGAAAGGCTGAGAGGAGAGATCAAAGAGAAAGAAGCAAAGATGCTGAAGGAGACTCTTAGGAAGTGAAGACTCAAGGAGAACGTAGAAAAGAACAAGGAGAACATAGAAAAGAACAAGGTGAACATAGAAAAGAAGTGGGACAGAGAAAAAAAAGGAAAGGAAAAACAAGTGAAGGGATAGAAGAAGAGAGAGGGATGCTCACTTTTCATTAGTCATGTCTTTATAAGAGAACAAGAAAGTTGGAAAGAGGGCTGGAAGACATGGTATGGGGACGATGATGAGCAGGGGGGTGGGTAAGGCCTGAGCCCGTCTCTACCCAACATAAGTGGTCCTTCAAAGAGCACAGAGAAGGAGAGAGACATGAACAGTGACATCTGACACTGCTGAGATGATGGATTTGTGACAGATTAAGTGTGCTGCTCAAGTGATCTGACAGTATGAACTTTAACACTTTCTCTACCGTCTGTCTTTCCTGTTTCATCTCTCTATCTTCACACCCTTCCATTCTCTTCCAAACTTTTTTTTTGAACTGTATGAATTACTTCAAAATTCTCTCTCACTCACACACACACACACTCTCTCACTCTCTCTTTCTCTGAAGAATTGCTTTACCTGCATAATAAGAATTATAAGAGATCAAGAGGTCATGTCATTAGAGAAATGACATATGAGAATGCCACCCTCTTCTCCTGAATAATCTTCTTCCACAGCCATCATCATCGAGGCATAGAAGTATTCTGTGGCGCATAGCGCTCCTCATCACTGCAACGTGGACATGCACAGAGGCCCTTTTCCTAATTCCGGCAACAGGCAGTTAAGTAGGCCGCTGAAAGGCATTAATGTAAAAACACACTATAATAAGACTGAGAGGAGAGGGACAGTTTTGGTTTTCTCTCACATGCCATAATTGTCCTTAATTGCCCTCTGGAGTCTTGCAGTCACCAGTTTGGGAGATGACGACTCATGGCCTTAGTCAGAGGCTGATTGGGCCGAATGAGAGGTCCTTCTATGGTGAAGTCAAGTCAATGGTGGTAAACCGAAACCCCGTCTCCAAGCATTCCATCATAAGACCTCAAAGGGCTGGAGTTGTGCCTCTGTTTTTTTCCCCCCTGGGTCTCCAGGCAACCTGCTTTCCTTATGCAACAGAGAAATGAGATCAGGCAGGGTCAGGTTACACACACGTGCATACACACACACACACACACACACACACACACACACACACACACACACACACACACACACACATACACACAAAACAGATTCCCACAAAGTCTAGAAACGCAGATGCTCCAGAAACACAGACATACACAATGCTCCAGAAACATAAACATCTACAGATGATATAGTATACCGTTCTTCAAAGCAACATCTCAAAGAGATGATCATTGTAATGCTGCCAACAAGTCTCCTTTTCCACCAAATCAAACTCTGGATCATCAATATCCCAATTTCTTTACCACAAGCCTGCTAAAATGAACACACCATCATGCTTTTGGTCAGTAAAAAATAATAGTCATAACTTTTCTTTTCCATGACTTTATAAATGGCGGATGATAGAAATGACATACTGTACCTCCTGAAAGATGGCCAATGATGCCAAGAGAAATATCCAAATGCATTTTAAGATTGTCCGTCCATCAATAGTAAAGAGCTAAAGACATGAATAACAGAGAGAAGCCGGTCTGAAGAGCCATAGCTAGCGCACACTGCTAACAGAAGGCCCGGTGTGGTACTGAGCAGCATTAGGGGCGACAATAAAAAAGGCTCAGGGTGGAATTGGATCCTGAGACTTTGTAGTCCAGCGGAGGACATGGCTGCTAGTGTACCTGACACCGGAGCAACAGCGGCTAGCAAAAACATCGGGAGCTGATTAAAAATGAATGGAGCCTGGAGAGGGAGAGCTAGCATACGCCACATGGCTAATAGAGAGCTCTGCTGACATAATTGAACAGAGGTTAGCACATGGCCAGGTAATAGTAGTAGTGACAACTTGCTAACAAGGTCAGCTGTTAACACAGCAGCACACCCCACACGACTTGGTCGTGGAACACATGGCTAGTTAGGAGAACGCCACATGCTGTTATTCGTCACTAGATACTGTCAAACATTTAGAAATAACTATAAACCCCAAATGGCCACTAGCTATCTGATTAAGTGTATTATACAGTAGACACAGGACTTCAGTTCTCTATACCAAATACATTGTGATGTCAGGTTCTAGACTAACAGAGAAGATATAAGCCTATAGCATCACAGTTAATTTCAGCCTCTGGCTGGTGAGGTCAGCCCCTACTTGGAGTAAATGTGATATTCCGCCAAAGTGTTCTTTGAAATGAATTCTGTTATATCTGATGGCTTGGGCCTCCCATCAATCCCTCCTTGGAATGATCTCATCTGATTTTCCATGACACTTCTCGTTTTTCATTTCTCTTCGGGTAGATGGAGTGCCTTGGAAATAGCACTGCCCCAGTTATGGCCTTTCATGTCAGAGAAAGCCAACTACCAAACACTGGAGTCAAGAGCAATCCATCCCATGTGCAGGATTTACAACCCAGTGTCCATCCATCTCCACCCACAGGCACCTGCCATGTAAATTACCATCCTCATATCCCCATGCCCAAACCATAAATAAGCCCTGAGTGGATACTGGGTGGGGCCCTTCAGTGCGTGTCAGTAAAAGGGGGTGGAGAGGGCGGGAAAGAAGGCCGGACGACACCCATCCCTTGCAACTCAAATATACAGCTGGTTAACATTAGAGGTGGGGGGCGAATCGGGTGGCTTTTGTGTGTGTGTGTGGGGGGGGGGGGGGGGGCAGAGGGCGGAGGGGGGGGGGATTGGGGCTGAGGTGGGTGGCGTTCTATGCCCACGCCAAGAAACACAGGCACCACTTCAGAGCCATGGTGGAAATCTGGAGGCGTTTTCATTCCAGTGTTATTGCACTGCACACAATCAAAAGCTCACGGTAAATGAGGCACACATGGGGTCAATGAGATAAGTAAATATCGTCTGGAGAAGAAATGCAAAGTATGCAAGAAAACCTCCGCGTCTGACCGCTGAGCACACATAGCAGCACTTCAAAAAAACAATTTCCTTGCTATTTTTTCCACCTCTGCCCCTTCAAAGTAAACATATGTGCCAAAGTCTGAGTGTGTTTGCATGGGAGTCTGGCTTGTGCACTTCGACAGGTCTCGTTCAGAAACATTTCCTGGTGTGACTGGGGACTAGAGGTATGAATGGAGACCACGGCGTACGGTAGATATACAGTAGGACACATCTTAACGTGGTGAAGGACAGTCTGAGTCTAAAGGGAGCCCACAAGAAAAGAGCAAAGGTCAGAGGTCACGTAAACTGTTGGGAGGAGAAGTGACTACACTACCAGAATCTCTTCTCCAGAGTCCCCAAGGAATCCCCAATTGCATCAACACTCTCCCCGTAAGGAGGAGAGAGGCGTGACCCTCACGTAGTCCAGCGGCATCGCTAATGGATATAACTGCTGACCAGCTCACAGCCCTCCCTCTCTGTCCCGGTCATCCCAATACCAAGAGGCAACCAACACATATAATGGTCGACTGCTGCTCCAATTACAGAGGGGGACAAAGAAGGAGGAGGGCCCCAAGCCACAGACCCAGACTCCACCTCTCCAATTAGGGAGGGGAACGAAAGGGAAACAGAGGAAAAGAAGCACCAAGTCCTTGCTCTAACTCCCCCAGTCTGATATTGATTTATCTACACCCCTCTACTCCGGAATGGCGGCCAAATTGGGTCCACCTACGCAAAAATGTATATGTGCACTCTCATTATTGAGCTTCATGTTGGGGAGAGACTGGACTGAGATGTGTCAACATATACACCCTCACAGTACATTTTTATTTAAAGTCGCACAGAAACGGACGTTTGAGATCATCTAACTTCCGTAGTTTGACGTATTTCCGACGCAAACAAGCTATGAGGGTGGGACATATGTTTAGAGGAATTTGATTGGAACATTGACACGTGGACGGGTTTTAAGAACTTTAGACAGATTCAATAGAAGGATAGCGTTGATTGATAGGTGGATGTCGTGAGATTATTGGCCTAAAATCGAAGGTACCTGTTGTCGTCATTGCACGTGACCTACCGTTTTCCAGGAAGTAAGAAATTATATACTTTGATATAAGATTACAACAAAAGTCGAATTTTGTAATTTTTTTGGCATACATCGTTGAATACGTAAACACTATGACCAATTATGTGAACCAAAATGGGACAGAATGCTTTTTTCATTTCAGTGCGACTTTAACCTTTATTTAACCAGGAAAGAAACCCATTGAGATCTTTCATCTCTTTCATAAGGGTGACCTGGCCACCCTTGTGGCCCTAAAGACGTCCCCGTGACACTGTACATTATCTATATTTGAGATGCAAGTAAGATTGAAGTGTGACTGGCGTTCCACTGTGGGTGGGCCAGGTTAATTCCGGTCCGTGAATTTAATAAACAGGTGGAAGAAACACTAACTTCTTCTATGTGAAAGGTATCTTGTTAGCGGAGGTTAGCATGTCTCCAGCTAGCATGTCTCTAGTTAACCTACTGTGCAATAAGCAACAGAGTTAGGCTACATGCTGAGGGTGATGTGTCAACTCTTCTTTGGGTTCAAAGGTCAGCAGCTGGGAGCCAGCCGAAAGAGGACCAATGGTGCCCCGTTGTCATAGCAACAAGGCCTGGAATGTTTCTAAAATGGTCATGGAATGGCCTGGCTATCGTCTCTGCTTTCAACTGCTCCCTGCCCCTGAAAGTGAACAAAAAGATAGTTTCTTTTTTGTGCCTTTCATTTCGGGAGTCGTGACATCTAACTTTGACCATTCTGGCAACAAATTGTTGTGGTTTAAGTAGCAAATAGTGAGATTAATTTCTAGACCACTATCTTCCTTGACGCCCGCCAAGTTTTTAACATTTGCAATTCAGCAGGGATTGTACTTACTTACTCTTTTGGCAGCAATACTCTCTATAAAAACAGAGAGAGAGAGAAAGGAGAGCCAGCCTGGAAGCTTTCGACAGAATTCAGCCTTGGAGGTAAAAAATAATAATCTGTTAGAGCCTATTTAGAGTCTATGAAAGCAATAGGGGACTGCCTTAAACCAGAGCTCCTTTGCAGAAAACACAGCAAGGAAGCTTTGGGTTGGAAGTTTTAGGAGATGGCTCAGACTGTTTGAGCAACAGATTATGATACATACCGACAGACAGAGAGGGAGGGGATCAGAGACCGACCGCGCCCTGATTCCAGCTCATCAGCACAGACAGAGAAAGAGGACAGATGGAAAATAGCATCTGAGAAAGATGGAGAGAAAGCACATAAAGGGATGGATGCCGTCCATGTGCCTCAACTACAGCTAAAGTAACAGGCTTGACCTCAGCCGTGGACGTCCAAGTGTTCAGCAGAGGCCCAACTATTGTTATTTAGAAGAAACAAAATGTACAATTGCCTAGAAAATTTTTAATAGAGTGGGGATCACATTCAATGTTTGTTTCCAGGCCAGACATTACGGCTGAGAGGAGTCAGGTCAAGAATATGGTTACAAACGAAGAAGCCTAGGCATGTGTATGTGTGTGTGTGTGTGTGTGTGTGTGTGGCCCCACATACACACTGACACTACCACATCCACCATGGCCTCCCAACGTCCCTAACCACTCACTGTCATGTCTCTACTGATGGCAGGAGACAATGGGCGGGGGTGTTTGATGGAGGAGGCTAGAGATGTTTTATAGAGGAACAGAATCACCCCACCCATAGAGGGAAACCTAATTAAACAGTAAAGCAGCAGCTGCGAGGGTCACACCCACGTGTGGTTCACATTGGCCACTCCCATAGGCCACTCCCATCTCCAGCTGGTCAACACCAGGCAAGAGGAGAGTGAGAATATTGTTGATTGCCGAGGAGACACGCAAGCAACCAGTACACACACATACATACATACATGCACACATACACACATGCGCATACGCATGACAAACACACACGAACAAACAAACACATGCTTACAGTCACACTCACTCAAACACACTCGTACAGTCTTGTAATGACCCTCAAAAAGGCTCGTTAACAGATCCACTAAATGAGTTAACTGTCTTAGTGTTGTGGTTAGCGGGTTGGGTTTGGGAGAGTGGGATCGAGGGTTCGAGGCTCGCTCGGGGCGAGTTCTCCGCTACTAGCCCCCCCCCCCCACACACACACACACGTTCGCTACAACATATTGTAAATACAAAAACTGATCCTCTGTATCACACACACACACTCTCTCTCTCTCTCTCTCTCTCTCGTTCTGCAAACTCAAACACGCAGTACAGAAACTCACAACACTGTCCTCATCATTATCCTCAGCCTCACTATAATCATCAGTCATCCTCCACAGCAAACAAAGCTCGCGTCCACACCCACGTCCCACGTCAACATGTCCTCCAACCAGCCAGAACCTCAGTGGTTTACAGCCCAGCATGACTCTGAGAAAAAAAAACACTCACAAAGCATCTCTTATGTGTGGGGACACAAAGAGGTAACTAGATCCCCCGAGTGGTTTGCGCTGGCGTATTGTGCCTATGAGAGGCAGGGGGGAAAGGGGTTTGATGTTGACTTGAGGTCAGCCATGGGCAAGGTGGGTGGCACACTAGGGGGGTCTTGGGGAAATGGGGTACTGATGGGTTAGCAGTCATTTGATGCAGGGAGAAGACTGTCTGTAGTCTGTAGGACAGTCACTACTCTTAAAGGGTCCCTGACATTGTATACTTACTGTACAGTTCTTCTAATACCATATTCAAGTCTATTAACAGTACCGGGAAAATAATAGGAGAAAATAAATTCATACTGTTTAATGTCTTCATAGTCTGTAATGTACAGTATGGTAACATAAATTTGCCTAGAATAAATAGTGTCCTAAACTTGTACTATTGTAAGATCTAAGATGAAAAATATTTCAAACATATTAAGAAATGTGTTCTGTCTCTCTGTAAAGCACGTCATTATCTGCTATCTGCATTGCCACAGTGCCAGAGCTAAACGCTGATCCTCCAATCCCCATCATGATGATAATAGCATTGTCATGGGAGATGTAATGTCTCTGAATCATCCAACAGGTTACTGCACTACTTCTCCTTGATCACAGTGGGAATCTGACAAGGATGCCCAAACTCTCCCTTTAAGTTTGTTCGTGAGTGAGCAAGAGGCATCGGATGCTACAAGAGTAAGCAGACACCTTGCACTTCCAGATCATCCCTTGGTTCATACTATTGCTTAAGTCTTATCAAAGTTTGTCCCTTTTCATGAGGAAGTGTGTTGAGCCTTGGAAGACTTCAAACGTCCACACACCACGTCTCAGCGAGTAAATACCAGTGAAGGTTTGCCAGACTTACCCAAGCCATAGGTCAGAGCCTTAAAGGTTAAGTGTTCCCGGGGGTTTTCATAGTTGCACAAGTCTGCCTCTGCCTCTGCAGTCTCCTCTCTTCCTCTCTCCTCAAAGCCCAGCCAGCACACTGGAGCTCGCTAGGGTAACTGCTCAAAGTCTACCGTGACCTTAAGGGTTTTTCTTGGGGAGAAAAAGCCCACAGCCCCACTGCCAGTCAAGCGTCTGAGCACAGTTTCAGCTGGGCCGCCATCCAAACAGACATGAAACTATTCTATTTCTGTCTGCCATATGAGCGGCGTCGCCGAGTATCGGAGAGATTCTGTGGTGGGGCATGTAATTGCAGAGTGACCCGTTCTGGTGAAATGTAATTGTAGACCTCATCGGATCCAGAAAAGCTGCCAACTGAACAAGGTAGAGGACTTTTAAACGTCCCACAAAAACAACGCTGGCCACATAAATAAATGAGGAGCTGGGATCCAGATGTGGGAGCGAGGTAGAGGGGGAGAGAGAAAGACGAAGAAAGAAAGAGTGAGGGAGGAGGAGGGAGAGGGGAGAGCCAGACAGAGGAACTGCCATCGCAGCAGTATGAAATCACATTTCTGACACGATGAAAAGGGTGTTTACCTTCCCAGGAAAGTCACAGGAGGAAAGGCGAGTTTTTGGGAAGGTGAGAGAGGATGTAAACTGAGTGTGTGTTATTTCTGGACTGTTACCATCGCCGTTTCTGGGTATCTGGTTACGCGTCCGCCTTGGAAATGACTACCTTCTGGAAAAATTGCAAGCTTTAAAGAAGAAGGGGGGGGGAAATCAAAATATAAATGAGTTGGGTGGTTCACATTACGAGGAAACACATGGAGTGCTTGACTGGTTTGCTTTGCTGCTAATATGATTGTATATGTTGGAGT
This sequence comes from Borostomias antarcticus, assembly GCF_949987555.1. Taxonomy (NCBI): domain Eukaryota; kingdom Metazoa; phylum Chordata; class Actinopteri; order Stomiiformes; family Stomiidae; genus Borostomias; species Borostomias antarcticus. The sequence continues at coordinate 20,492,230 of NC_140249.1, read as the reverse complement.
GAATAATGACTTTGATGTTCCACAGGGTCAGCTGTATGCAAACACACACACACACACACACACACACACACACATACATACATACACACACACACACATGCGCGCACACACACACACACACACACACACACACACACGCACACACACACACACACACACACACTACTGCCCATAAGATTAACAGACTTCTCTTCTCTACTTTCTTAGCACACACTCTCACTCTCTCTAAAAACACACACACACAGCTCTCACATAGCAACCGGAGTCCAAAATTAATAAATACTGGGTTTCTAACGGCAAACCTACTAATTTCCTAACCAATCTGACTTCATTTCCTTGAATAAGCTACAGGCAAATGTTTGTAGTCACCGGCTATAGCTGAGAATCGCATTGCAATGTGTGAAGGTAATGCTCACTCACTGTATACTAGTGACACAAAATGTTTGGGATGGAGTTTTGAAAGAATTTAGTTACGGTGAATATTTCTGGGAATTGAAAGAGAGGTCATTCCTCTCTTTGGATATTGGGGTTTTCAGCAAACTTTTTTGTAATATGAACCATCTAATTTCCAACTGAAATGCCCAACGAGAAGCAGCTGTTCACTATTAGGGATGTTTTTCCCATTGGCAATGGGGATGAGTTAGATTGCATCCCCAAACCATGTCTCAAACTCTGGTTCCCCTCAATTATCTGAATATGGAGGAGTTTTGTTTTTTTCCGTCATCCTAGAAAACTTTCCATGTGGATTCGGTTCAGACTCCAGAGCTGATTCCAGCCCAGACAGAAGGAGAGAGGGGAGGAGGAGGGGGGGGGGGGCTTTTGAGACAGTGGAAAGACTGTAAAAATGAATGACAGATGAGGCTTCTACCGCTTGAGGAGGAATGGTAAGCAGATCCAAGAAGAACCCACTTATGTAAGCTTTATCAGCTGTATGAATATCTCCATTTACCAAACACATAAAGTCCATACTGTTTGTCCAAGTCATCTTTACAGGCTATCAGTGGATTGTTGCAATAATCATAAGCTTCAATAATGCTGAAGTGCCTTCCTCTAATGTATTCAGTTTGATTGAGATTCAACAGTGGGATTTCTCTCAAACCTATCTCTCTAATGTTTTACTTAACCAGCAATAGCCTCTATCTTATCTTATTATCCCATTTCTCCTTTGTATATCTTTTTATCATCAAAGATGCCAGTAAATGATAAAATTCTCAAAATCCAAGTTTGCAGTTCATTGAATTATACAAATGTAGAATGGAAATCAAGTGCTAGTTGTTTGAAATGTGCTCTGTTGCTGATGTTTGTGTCAGCGAAGCTTCTCTCGTGTGCACAAACACCTTTATGCATCAGCTTTATGCATCAACAACTGTCCGGTCTTGATGTGAATCCTCTGGAACATTCCTGCAGTGACATGACCTTTCATCAGATGTGGACCAGATGTGCATCACAGTATGATGATCAAGTCAGTGATCATCTAACTCACATTGACTTTTTCAACTTTTGTAAAGATACAGTACTTATGTTGCCACCTGTTGGAATATTGTTGTAAGAACATGAGAAGCTCAAAGTGAATGCATGAGGGATGGTAGAAAGTTGTCAATTAGTGACACCAGACAAATACTGTACAGAGCAAACTAGTCAACGTGACAGAAATGAACAGTTGAAACCAGGACATGATTTTATATGATTTTAAATGAATCATAATGTGAAATACAAACAAGTGTTCTGCATGTTATGAATGATGTTACAGTATTTGTATAAATCCAAGTGTTACACTGCAAGCCTAATTGATTCCAACATGCCTCCGCGAATTCATCTTCCTGAACTATCTAGTCTCAACATTTGTATGGTGGAGGATGATGCCGTTTCACAAGATAAAGTGGTAACCATATCATTAAGAAACTGATTGTCAGATTGAAGTGTTGTAACACAAAGCCTTTTGGACAAGTGAACACTGGCTGCAGGTTTGGACACTTTTACTGATGTTGTGTTAGTCTCTTTCTCTCGCTTCTATTGTTTTATTGTATTGTTCAAACACATTAATGCTGTCATGA